>NC_137131.1:42914402-42919402 GCF_949319135.1 Squalius cephalus
AAAAAATAGAATAGAGTGATTCTAAACCAGGTGCTAACTAAAACTAAAATCATAAAAAATGTAATTACTTAAAATAAAAGAAATAAAATATATAAAAAAATAATGTTAGCTAAAACTTTAATATCAGCTAGTTTCTTATTTTATTTCAAATAACTAAAACTGGGGGGTGTGTGTGGCGCAGTGGATAAGACACATGCCTTTGGTGTGAGTGTTATGAGATGTGTGGAGATGAACCCAATTGCAGACAGTGGTCACAGCAACACAGTTTATTGTACAAATAACAGGGAAAACAAAGCCCACGAGGGGGCAAAACAGGACAAGACAGGACTATGAATACTAACTAGACTATGACATAGACTTGACGTAACTAGACTACAAATTAACAACAAATACAGGATCAGAACTTCACTGGACAGGAATACTCACAACGTGATCACACAAAGTATGAAATTGATCGACAATGAACCGACACAAGACAGCAGACATGAGGGGATTAAATAGGGAACAAATAATCAGGAACACAGGTGATAATGGGTAAAGCAATAATGACAAAACGAGGATAACAAGGGGGCGGGGCTAGGGGACGAGACAACGCAAGCACATGGCCAAACAAATGGCCATGTGCTGCACATGAAACATGGGCCTGTCATGATTCTGCCGCAAGACAAGAGAAAATCAAAGACAAGAAGGCAGAATCATGACAGTGAGAGACCCGGGTTCGAATCCACTGTGAGACACCAATGTGTCCCTGAGCAAGACACTTAACCCCTAGTTGCTCCAGAGGCGTGCGACCTCTGACATATATAGCAATTGTAAGTCGCTTTGGATAAAAGCGTCAGCTAAATGAATAAATGTAAATGTAAAACAAAAAAGAATATAGACCATGTAAATAGACACAATAATAAAAATGACAAAAACATACAACAAAACTACTAAAAAATATATATAAAAATTAAAGCGGACTCAAAATATTAATAAAAGCTATACTAGTATACTAAACCAGTTATGCTTAGTTATGCCAACTACAACTAAAATCATAAAAATATTATTAATATTATTTAAATTATTTTTAAAATAACTTAGACTTTTAAAATATTTAAAATAAAATAAAAATGTTAACTGAAATCAATTAAATATGAAAACACTTTATTTTTATTTTCTCATTTTCATTCAGTTTAGCGTGATGTACTAAAATAACTAAAACTATAACAGAAATAAAAATGAATAAAAATTCAGTAGACACTAATAAAAATGACAAAAACAGACAACAAAAGTACTAAAACTTTAACACAAATGAAAACGGAAACTATGAAAATAAAATCTGACTCAAAATATGAATAGAAACAATAATAGTAGTGAACACACACACGCACACACGCACGCACACACACACACACACACGCACGCACGCGCACACACACACACACACACACACACACATTAATCATGCAAATTCAAAATCACAGATTTTGTTCTCCATCTCATGCTTCTGTTGCCTTCTCTAAACCAATCCCACAATGCATTTCTTTTGAAGTGTGTGTGTGTGAGCTCAGCATAGCGAGGTTAACTGTGCTTCTCAGGTTCAGTTAAAGCCGTGTCATTATTTTTCTGACTCTGTCAGCACATCTCTCAGCCAGACGTCGTAACCTTTTACACGTTTTACAGGCATTCACACGACAATTACCACAATCACAAAACCCAGCGGCGCTGAACGCCACATTCACACGGATAACTCCCATAGTTCCTCCAGAAACAGCCTGGCATGTCGAGTTTATCAGTGTAATATCTGCTTCTTCCTTCAGCTCTCAGCTGTTAGATTACACGTGATTATAATCTATCAATGTAATTACAGTCTCAGCTGGAGTAATTACACTCTTATCTTATTAAATCTACAATTACCACACGAAGAGACGGAAGCATCAGAAATCTGAGAAATCAATAACAGAACAGTCATTTTTAGGAGAACTGTCACTTTAAGGAGTTTGTTCGAATCACTCACTAACAGTGTAATAAGAGTTTCACAGATCCCATAATTCCCTCCTCTGGAGTCTAATGGGATAAACCAACTAAACTAAAGCTCAGATAATGTTCATGTCATTCTTTCTTAATCGCTCCATCTTGTGATTCTCAGCTCATGTTCTCGTTTCTCGCTTCATTAATGCCTGATGATTCGCAGCTCTGCTGAAACGCTTCTGTGTATTTTCATCTGTCTTTTCCAAGTCAGATTTATTTGTGTCGCTCTTCTCACAATTCACATTGTTTCAAATGTTTTTAGCAGATTCTAGTTTAGTTAAAGCAAACCAACCGGCTTCGAGGCGAACTGCAACATTACAAACACTGATTTGAACCAAAAAGTATTTGAAAATCTGACAGAGCAAGATGGTGTACGTAACATTTAATGAGAGAAAGAACTACAATCCCATGATGCACTGCAAATGATAATCAAAATAAAAAGTAATGGAAAAAGGCTTGTCTGGATTATGGCATTTGCAGTGATTCATGGAGGAAAACGGGCGCAAAATAGTTTATTTGGTGTGATTTGCTCGTTTCGATTCCCTGATTGGTGGAGATTTAGTTTGCAGAATCATGGGTAATGTAGTTTTTCGTGACTGTTGAAGAAATAAGTGAACTAAAGTGCACTGATGAAGCCTATACCATCAGTTAACAACCTCGCAGCTCACAGTCTGTCTTTAATGATTGATAAGTTATCATAAAAAATCAATTCTTACACTGTACATTTTTTGTTGGTTTAAATTAAAAAAGTAAGTTACCCGGTTCCCTTAACATTTTTAGTTCATTGAAATTAAACATTTGAGTTATTATAATGAAGGAGATTTTGGTTTAATTAACAGAAACTCAATATGTTATGTTATCTGAACTACATTAATTATCTAAGTTGATTTGACAAAAGAAAACAGTTGTGATAAATCATGAAAATCATTTTTTTTTACAGTGTTGGAGAATGTCTGTGTTTTACATCATGACTCCTCCTCTATTGCAGTGAAGCCCCGCCCACTCACCTGTCAATCAACAGTCTCTAACTCGGCCTGTTACAAGCAGCATTAGAGGAAATAACTGAATAACACTACATGCTTTTACTGTACGGAAGATTAAAAACAAGTCAGAGACAGACTGTATGAATAATAATGACTGTATGAATAATAATGAGAGGAATTAGACGTTCTGTCCAGAGATCAGTCTGATAACACGAGCAGCTGACTCAGTTTTACTCTTGCAGAAGCACAAACCCTTTCTGAGATGAAGGACATGAATATTACATGACAGTGTGAAGAATGCGTGTGTGTGTGTGTGTGTGTGTGTGTGTGTGTGTGTGTGTGTGTGTGTGTGTGTGTGTGTGTGTGTGTGTGTGTGTGTGTGAGCGTGTGTGTGTGTGTGTGTGTGTGTACGTCACGCTCAGGATTTCTCTTTGAGAGCTTAACCAAAGCGTTTCAGATTAGTGTGTGTAGGCTGAATCTTTAAAATGTGAGCTGTCATTTAAAGCATAACACACACAGAGACTGCAGCAGTGTAACACACACACACACACACACACACACACACACACACACACACACACACACACACACACACACACACACACACATGACAGACCAGAGGCGATTACAGGTCTCACCTCAGTAGAGCAGAAGAGAGCAAAAGTTACAGAGAATGAGTGTGAATGAGAAAGAGTGTGTGTCTGTGTGAGCAGAGCATCTCATCCACTCAGTGTGTGTGTGTGTGTGAGCAGAGCATCTTATCCACTCAGTGTGTGTGTGTGTGTGAGCAGAGCATCTTATCCACTCAGTGTGTGTGTGTGTGTGTGTGTGTGTGTGTGTGTGTGTGTGTGTGTGTGTGAGCAGAGCATCTCACCCACTCAGTGTGTGTGTGTGTGTGTGAGTGTGTGTGTGTGTGTGTGTGTGTGAGCAGAGCATCTTATCCACTCTGTGTGTGTGTGTGTGTGTGTGTGTGTGTGTGTGTGTGTGTGTGTGTGTGTGTGTGTGTATGAGCAGAGCATCCACTCTGTGTGTGTGTGTGTGTGTGTGTGTGTGTGTGTGTGTGTGTGTGTGTGTGTGTGTGTGTGTGTGTGTGTGTGAGCAGAGCATCTTATCCACTCTGTGTGTGTGTGTGTGTGTGTGAGCAGAGCATCTTATCCACTCTGTGTGTGTGTGTGTGTGTGTGTGTGTGTGTGTGTGTGTGTATGAGCATTTTTCCGAATTAATGTTTTAATTTAAAGGAAGATTCAAATAGAAAACGGTTATTTTAAATTGTAATAACATTTTACAATATTACTGTATTTTTGATCAAATAAACACAGCCTTGGTGAGCAGAAGAGACTTCACAAACACTGACAAAGAAATTAATTAAACATTATGTCTTTTCTTGTTTAGGGAACATCTTGTGTGTTTTCTGCTCAGATGGTGTGAGCACTGCAGATAGTGTGTATATTATATTTGTGTGTAATTGTTCAGACACACACACACATGCATCTAAAGCGTAACTAAGTCTGTTAAGTCTCCGAGCGAGCGCAGCTGAACACACACTGCTCTGTAAACGCCACAGGAATGATGATCATCTCCTCAGCTTCATCACTGATATGAAACACACTGATCTCCTGACTGTAATGCACATATCATGAACTGCATTCTTTTATTGTTTTATAATGTTTCCTGTGGTGCACTTATAATGTTAGTATGATTTTTACATAAAAAATTGTCATAATTTAGAAATAAAAGGCATTTTCCTCCTGATTTTAGCTTCTGTTGGAAGGGGCGTGTCTTCTGTGAGACTGGAAACGCCCACTGCTCTGATTGGCTAACAGCTTTGCATATGAAATAAGTACTAACAGTTCAATCATGATGTAAATAAGAGTGAAGACAGCGTCAGTGATTATAGTTTATAACGAGAGTTCTGGCGAGAGTCGCTGATTCAGAGGCGGTCTCTCGTCGCACGACGATCATGTGACGTCATAATGTGACAAAATTCCAAACGATCAAGAAAAT
>NC_137131.1:42924402-42939402 GCF_949319135.1 Squalius cephalus
TTAATCTCCAACATTGAACAGACGTTGTTGTTGTGGTTGAAAACAAAAATTGGATTGACGTCAGAAACCAACATCAATTCGACTTTCATTTCCAGCCAAAATGCAACCCCTGCAAAATGCAACCCCTGCAAAATGCAACCCCTGCGGGTCCCTGCAACCAAAATCATCCCGACTGACGCTACTACTTTCTACTCAAGAAAGAATTCGACAAAAGTTCGACAGAATTGTAGTGGAGTAAAAAGTACGATATTTGTCTTTCAAATGTAGTGAAAGTGAAGTTTCTAGAAAAAATAATACTCAAGTAAAGTACAAATACTAAAGTACAGTACTCAAGTAAATGTACTTTGTTGCTGTCCACCTCTGGTTAAACGTCTTAAAGGAGAACTCCGGTCAATTTTAACATTGAGCTAATTTTTTTGTAAATTTGGAGTGCTGTCAGTACAGAGAACAACGACAAAAATCGGTGTTGCCTACACCGTGTTATCCTCTTTTTAAAATTTGCACCCTGTTGACTTCAATGGGGCAAGTTTTAAACCTGCTTTTAGCCTCTTAACATCCTTGATGTGTCATTACAAGTGCACAGCTAATGTGAGTGATTCCTTCAGAGTGAACACGGGTGAATCTGACTGCAGTAGATGTGCAAGATATGAATAAAAATGATGTTATTTCAGCCAGCGCACATACCTGTTTACATCCTGTTTTCAGTCAAAGTCCACAGTAGTCGCTTGTCGAGTTCACGTGCATAGGTTTAGTACGTATGATCATGCGCCCGAACTCGACAATCGATTACTGTGGACTTCAACCGAAAACAGGATGTAAATACAGGTATGTGCGCTGGCTGAAATAACATCATTTTTATTCATATCTTTCACATCTACTGCAGTCAGATTCACCGCGTGCTGACTCTGAAGGAATCACTCACACGACCTGTGACACCGATTTTTGTCGTTGTTCTCTGTACTGACAGCACTCCAAATTTACAAAAAAATGAGCTCAATGTTAAAATTGACCGGAGTTCTCCTTTAATCCACGATACAACTGCTTTATATGATCAACAGCATCCAGGAGCTTCCGTGTTTACCATATTTGATGTGCTCAGTGAGTGAATGAAAATTAAATCTGTTCATCATATCATCATAAAGTGATCGTACCTCTTCACAAGACTTGGATTAAACCACTCGGTTCATTCGACACCTTTATGGCTTTTTTGGATCTTGGTAACTTTTGGTGAGACTTTCAGTGAAGGGACAGAAAACTCTCAGGTTTCATCAAGAATATCTAAATTTGTGTTTTGGAGATGAATGAAAGTCTTACGGGTTTGTGTTTAAATCTTTTTATTTGGTATTTTAGCAGAAGATAATTTTGTAATTACACTTTTTAAATGCAAACAAATAAAGCACATCCTAACAAATATGCATGACATGGGGGTAATAATAATTGAACAGAAAAAAGAATAAAAAATTAAAATAGGGGGGGGGGGGGGGGGGGGTTGTCTTACGGGTTTGGAACGACATGAGGGTCGACGGCATTTTCATTTTTGAGTGAAATATGCACATCAACAAACACCATTATTCATTTAAGAGTGCCTCGCCATATTAAAATAAATCGAATGAACTCAAACTATCATTATAAAACTGATGTTCTGAATCTAATTTCTGACTGGATGAGACGCATTTGAAGCTGTAAAATGCAGATAAATGATTTGTCCATGGCACTCATTGTTGAAAATGAATTTGAAAGCCTTTAATTATTACTATTAAATTTCATGGTTTTTTTCGACTCTTTGGCAGATTGCTGTTGTTCTACTTTTGTAAGTCGCTTTAGATAAAAGCATTTGACACACGCATAAATGTAAATGTTTAAACCAGCCAATCAGATTAAAGCGTGTGGGCGGTCTTATACAGTTTATGCAATTGTCAATTTTTATTTATTTTTATAAAGCATTTGGCGACACCAAATATAATTATAATGTGTGTGTGTCCTTAACTCACCACAAATACAAATGAGATTAAATGCTCTCTACAAATGCTGGTAATGGGTGCAGGTAATAAGGTCAAAGGTCAATGATACTGTGATGTCACTAATCAATAAAGGTCTTGAACTCCAGTCCTTCCTGTCTATGAAAATGATCCCAGAACAATCAGTCTGAGAGATTTTTTGGGGATTGCTATTTGTCATAATAAAAGTTAGTTTTCGGCTTGTCAAAGCAGCAAGTGAACAGAAATACATCAATCACAGCTGAGGAAAGAAACTTGTGAAACTGCACACGTGTGTGAAAGCACTTCCTGCAGCCGTACGGTGGCCTGAGGGCGACATTTGAGATTGAGTGTCATTTCACATGAAGAGCTCTGAGGAGATGAGAAGCGTGGAAAACAGGTTTACAGGAGTCTCCCAGCGGTGTGTGTGGTGTACGGTAACAATGCACACAAACATGTGATGGAATATATTTGCATTTGTGGGTTTTCTTCATTCACACAATATTTGAATATTCCTGTAATAATTGATCATTTCACCTCAGGCGTGTGTTTGCATTCATCTGGCTCTCTCGTGGTCCTGATTAAACGCCTCAGGACTGTTAAACACAGAAACCAGATCTCCACTGCACTTCTATAGCTTTAGAAAGTTGTTTGAGGATCATCTCCACACCTCCAGGTGTAAACAGATCTGAACCCCAGGTAAGGCTCATCATGCTGGGGTCAAGAGACACGGATTTGGTTTTTGAGTCAGTTTTCATGCTTGAATGTTCAAAAACAGCTTATTTTCCACATATTTTACATTAGTTATGTTTCCTTCCACCAATTTTTTATGCACATTTTGGGATGTCACATAAAAAAACGCTGGATGGAAACAGAAATGCGCATAAATTCTAAAAACCCCTATGTGCTCAACTGAGTCGGATAAACTTTCTATTTGAAATAAAAAGAAAACATGCACATAAACTACGATGGAAACGCATTTACTGAATAAATTCCTCGATGCGCATCAAATAAGTCTGAGTGACTGAGATAGGACGGCATAACTGGACTAACCAGCGGGCCGATCTCGTGGCACAGAATCTGAAACGCCTGAGCAAAAGTCTGTCATCAAAGTTGTTCGGTATAATTCCCTCCAGAACTGTCTTACACGACTGCCTCCGAAAGCAAGATAACTTTATTGTGCTTCATCTGTGCAAGCAATTTATTATAAACCCAATTACTATATATAGTGGCTTCTCTTACTGCACCAAATTCAATCTTTCTTGGTGATATTTAGCGCCAGTTTATCAGGAAGTAACGATTTTGTTCACTCAATGGATGGAAATGGCTTTATTCGTGTTTTCTGTGATATTCCAATTTTGCGCACAAGTTAAATTCGCAACTTTGTTTCATCTCCTCTCTTCCCAGTCTGTCAGTAACGCTCTGTTTAGTTCCTGTCTCTATGAAGCCCCTCCTTCTGAAAAGCACACTGTGCTCTGATTGGTCGGCTGGATCAGTGTGTTGTGATTGGTCGAGCGCTTCGAGTGTGTTTGGGAAATGTCCCGCCCCTTACCATAACCACCAGTTTAACACACTCCTAACTAACTCAACCAGGCCCCGCCCCTTTATTCTGCGTAGGAATTATTATAATGAGGAATATTGTGACGTGTTCGTTCCCGGAAGAAACTCAAGACTACAGTGGAGGCGTTTCAGGAGTTCAGAAACACTGACACTGATATAGAGAAGAACTGGAGCTTTTTCATGCTCATACACTGTAAAAAATGATTTGTTGACACAACTTGACTTGGTCAAGTCATCTTATTGCATTGACTCAGTTAAGTTTAGCCAACATTAGGAGTTAAGTTCACTCAACTTATATGTATTTGTTGAAATAACTTGCAGTAAATTGGGCCAACGTACTGTATCAATTAATAAGCATTTAGATTTTTTTGTTAAGTCAACTTAAAAACATATTGGTTGAACTTAATTTTTCATGTTTTCACAACCATTAACCAAGTCTAATTGACATAAAATAGTAATTTTTCATCAACATCACAACTTAACTTTTTGAGTTTACTAGACTTCATTGCTTGCTTTGACAAGAAGTTCTAGATATCTACCTGCAACCAGATTTTTAAATGAAATCAACACAGCTGCAAAATTGAAACTCTCAGCATTTATTTTTTAAACAGATGCACTGCACCCAAAAACTATTAGCTTGCAAAGATATGAAAACATCACAAGAAAAACCCTCACATATATTCAGCTCACACAAGCATGTGCAAACTTCTTTATGCACAGACCCATCTTAGAGAATAGTACAAATAACTCTCCTTGTCACTATCAGATATTTTCATTGCAGGAAAAGGTGTACATGAAGAATTCACTATAAGCTGTTTAACAACTTCAAATAAAATAGTGTCTTCAATTCCCAATCAAACGTCAAACATGACAAGGAAAGAGAAGCAGGACAAGGGAACAAGAAAACAGTCTGTTTGAAATTCTTTTTAGAATAACAATGTTAAAATATACAGCTCACAGAAACACGTGCAAACTTCTCTATGCCCATTTTAGTACAAATAACTCTCCTTGTCATTATCAGATATTTTCCTTACAGGAACAAGTGTACATGAAGAATTCACAATAAAAGCTGTGTTGAAAAAATTCACATTAAACTGTCTAAAAACAGTGTCTTCAATTGTAATTCGTAGAAACATGACAAGGAAAGAGAAGCAGGACAAGGTAACAAGAAAACAGTCTGTTTGAAAAAAAAAAAAAAACACAGACCCATTTTAGAGCCAAAATAGTACAAATAACTCTCCTTGTCATTATCAGATACTTTCCTTACAGGAACAAGAGTACAAGAAGAATTCACTATAAAGCTGTGTTTAACAACTTAAAATAAAATAGTGTCTTCAATTCCCAATCAAACATCAAACATGACAAGGAAAGAGAAGCAGGACAAGGTAACAAGAAAACAGTCTGTTTGAAAAACAATTCAAGAATACCAATGTTACACTTAAAACAATGAAATCTAAAATAACAATGGTCTTAATCTTTAAAACAGTGTAACAGTTTAAGTGCTAATAGTAGCAAGAAGGAGAAAATAGTTTCTTATCTCAGCAACTTGCTCTTCAAAGAGTGAACTCTTGCGGTGCATGAGTCTGATCCAACTCCAATGAACAGGCGCTGTATCACTTCAAAAGTGAATTTTAATTCCTTTGGGTAGTCAAGGTTTAATGCATACACCAGGCCCATCAGGTTCAGAAAAGCATTAGGTATGTCACTCAGGTGACGCATCACCACTTCTTCCTCAATCACCAGGGCAACGTCATTGTAGAATTCTGGGAGAGGCTCCATCACATTTTCCACAACCACTAGGATTCCGATCACCACACCCTTGATCACATCCTCTTCACGGTCACTGGGCTTTGTAGAATGAAAACAAAATTAAGGTACTATTACTTAAAACCAATTTCACAAACAATTTAAAGTCCCCACACCCCTGCAAATTAAGAGATCTAAATGTTCAATTTTCCCTTGTTTAGCCTTAAAGGAGAACTCCGGTCAATTTTAACATTGAGCTCATTTTATTGTACATTTGGAGTGCTGTCAATACAGAGAACAACTACAAAAATCGGTGTTGCCTACACCGAGTTATTCTATTTTTAAAATTTGCACCCTGTTGACTTCAATGGGGCAAGTACTAAACCTGCTTTTAGGCTCTTAACATCCTTGATGTGTCATTACAAGTGCACAGAAAATGTGAGTGATTCCTTCTGAGTGAACACGAGTGGATCTGACTGCAGTAGATGTAAAAGATATGTATAAAAATGATGTTATTTAAGCCAGCGCACATACCTGTTTACATCCTGTTTTTCGGTTGAAGTCCAAAGTAGTCGATTGCCGAGTTCACAAGTGTGATCATAGGTAACTAAACCTATGCGCGTGAACTCGGCAATCGACTACTTTGGACTTCAACCGAAAAACAGGATGTAAACAGGTATTTGCGCTGGCTTAAATAACATCATTTTTATCCATATCTTTCACATCTACTGCAGTCAGATCCACTCGTGTTCACTCAGAAGGAATCACTCACATGACCTGTGCACTTGTAATGACACATCAAGGATGTTAAGAGCCTAAAAGCAGGTTTAGTACTTGCCCCATTGAAGTCAACAGGGTGCAAATTTTAAAAATAGAATAACTCGGTGTAGGCAACACCGATTTTTGTCGTTGTTCTATGTATTGACAGCACTCCAAATGTACAAAAAAATGAGCTCAATGTTAAAATTGACCGGAGTTCTCCTTTAAAGGTTTCAGCTTACCTCGCATATCTTCATGAATTTAGAAGGAGTCTCTCGCATGTACCACGGCAGGCCAAGCAATGCTGCAGTCCTCATTCTTTGGTTTGTTGTCTGTAAAATATAGAATGGTTAAAGTACCTGCTTTATTGGTTCAATCATTTGTTTTTCTTTTCATTTATCCTTTCACCCCCTCCCTGTCTTGAAAAATAAAAACATTAATTTCAAATATGTATACTTGTATACTTTTGTTGTAAATAAATTACCAGTGATGTGGTACAACAACTGTTGTTTGTTACCTTTTTGTTCAGCACCAAAATAAGATTTAATAGTGGATGTAACCAGCTCATGTCACTTAACCAGGAGTGTCTAAGGCTGCTTTCACACTGGGCTCGTTTGTTGCGGTCTTATGGACTCCGAGCGCGATTGTTCCCGGCGACCCCCGCAGCGTTGCTCTGGTTTCACACTCAACTGGATTCTATCGAACCCTGGTGCGTTATTACGTCATCACAAACGTGCATGACGCATGATAGAAAACAGAACGTGGGTCAATATATAGTTTTTTTTTTTATTAATTCAGTGCTATTATGCGCAGCTGAGTGAACAACACAGGTTTACTGTGTGTGTGATGCATAAGGTGGTTTTCCGCTGCTTGCAAACAAACTCTTTTGAGGAGACAGTGGATTTCCAAATTTGTTGTCCTGATTCCACACGCTATGCACGAACACACTGAAGGCTAACTCTCGCTCGTATCCAAGGTAAATCATCAACACTATCATCCCTTACATGTATTATATGCAACTAAATACATCATAATAAGCTTTAAACGCATGCGCAGGTCAAATTACTTCCTGAACAAGTGCGCACCCGAGTCCGTGTTGCTTTCCTCCAGGTAGTCTTGGCTTCGGTACCCCAGTGCACACCCGAGTCCACATAACAAAATCATAATGTGAACGCTGTCATGTGGACTCTGGTGTGCACTGGGGTACCGAAGCCAAGACTACCTGGAGGAAGTGGTCTTTGTTCGGTTGCACTCGAACCGTGCCGCGGTTTGGGTGAATGTGAAAGCAACACGGACTCGGGTGCGCACTTGTTCAGGAAGTAATGTGACCTGCGCATGCGTTTAAAGCTTATTATGATGTATTTAGTTGCATATAATACATGTAAGGGATGATAGTGTTGATGATTTACCTTGGATACGAGCGAGAGTTAGCCTTCAGTGTGTTCGTGCATAGCGTGTGGAATCAGGACAACAAATTTGGAAATCCACTGTCTCCTCAAAAGAGTTTGTTTGCAAGCAGCGGAAAACCACCTTATGCATCACACACACAGTAAACCTGTGTTGTTCACTCAGCTGCGCATAATAGCACTGAATTAATAAAAAAAAAATATATATATATATTGACCCACGTTCTGTTTTCTATCATGCGTCATGCACGTTTGTGATGACGTAATAACGCACCAGGGTTTGATAGAATCCAGTTGAGTGTGAAACCAGACCAACGCTGCGGGGGTCGCCGGGAACAATCGCGCTCGGGCTCGGACCGCAGCAAACAAGCCCAGTGTGAAAGCAGCCTAATTCTGCTCCTGGAGGGTTAGATGGTTGGTTTAACTCCAACCTGATTCAACACACCTGCCTGGAGGTTTGTAGTGATCCTGCTAAACAACTTGATTAGCTGGTTCAGGTGTGTTTAATTTGGGTTGAAGCTAAACTCTGCAGGATGTTAACTCCCCAGGAGCAGGATTGGACACCCCTGCCTTAAATTCATTGGGGTTGTAACAACACTTTAAATTATTTTAAAGGTTAGGTTACCAAAGATGATTAAAGTAATTTACTCACCAACATGCCAGTCCAAACACATGCAAACATATTCATAACAATGAAAATGAACAATGGCTAGGCTGTTAAGATCTATAAAGGACAACTTATGTTGCCTATTTTAAAAGTTTTAAAAGTTTGTGTAATGAACTGATCATATCATTTTTGATGTTACTACAGCATACAACAACAAAATCAAACCTCATTAGTTCTTCTGTCATGCCATTTGATCAAAAGACTGGCAAGAACCAATGAGGCTTGATATTTATGTAGTAGCTAATACAATAAAACATCATTGTAAACAAAGACTGACATTTTTATGTTTTCATCATACAAAGACATTGTATGATTTCAGAAGACTTTGAATATGACATAGAAATTATATATGTTACTTTTTAGATGCTTACTCTGAAGTCATTGTATGAAAAGATGTCACTATCAATTATGATGTGAGTAGTGAGTAAGTGAGTAAATGATCACAGAATTGTCATTTTGTGGAGAGAAAGACTGCTTTAAAATAAATTGACTCACATTCTTATCAAGGCTCTCCAGTATTGAAGTCATTTCTGGAATGTCCTCATAACGCTTTGATCGGAATAACTGTATCAGCTTTGAGAGATGACCATCTAGGCCTTCCAAAAAGGACTTGCTCAGATCCTTTGACACAAGCCTGGTGAATTCTTTGCTGATCTATAAAAACATAAATACATTTACAAATTGAACAAAGATCTCAGGGACAGTCTTAAAACATTAACAAGAAAAAAAAAAAAATCACTCAACATAATCTTAGGATATTAAGTTTGCCCATATCTTTCTAATAGAACATCACAACTTTCACAGCCCAAGATTTTCTGATTAATTCAAAGCACACAGAAACAAATAAACACAATTTACCTGTCTCTCAGTGAAAATTGCTGGCCATCGGATTTTCATTTGTGACACTGGTGGCTCCTCATCAACGACTTCTTGTCTTCTCAAAGAATACGTGCTGCTCATAGCAGCATCAACAAATGTAATGTCTGGAGTCCTCTTCATCATCTCCACAGCCATTTGCTCTCTTTCCTTTTCTAGACTTTCCCGGTCTTTGCCCTGAGGTAGATCTGGTAGAAAATTAGTTTCACAGCGTCTTGGTTTCTTGACTTTGTTTCGCTTTCCTCTTGTCTCCCCAAGACCTCTCCTTTCAGAATTCACTTTCAGTTCCTGACAACCAGCATCTCTCAGCTTTTGTCTGTAGTTGCCCATTTTAAACTTCAAACTAATTTTCCACCCATACCACCCAGATGTGGAGCTTGGCTCTTTGAGACAGGGGTGTTTTTCAATTAAGGCAGCCGCTACACTCTCAATCTCTTCATTCCCAGGATAGGCTTTGTATGAGTATATATTTTCTGCGAGTTTCTCAAGAATTTCAATCTTAATGTCTCTGGGAATTGACAGAAGTGTTCCATCCTTTCGAAATGCCTCATTACCTTGTCTTAGCCTCAGCTCCACATCATAAGTAAAAACAGGGATGGGAAAGGTGGTTGACCATGGCTGAGAACGGGCGGCAGATAACTCTGAATGGATGCTGGGTGAAGAAGTTGATGGAGATGACGATTCACCTAAAATTGTAGTGTCTAAACTGGAGTCTGACAATGTATCTGGAAAGGTGAAAAGGACCTTCAGTGTCACCTTGTCTTTGGGCAGATCAGCTACGCAGGTAAGGTTACAGAAATCATGGAAGTCTTCATCTTCATATTGAAGGTCAAAAGAATCTTTCAGCTGGAGCTTGCTTTTGAGTTCAAGCTTGAGGCCATCAACAGAATCTGGAACAGGATCAAGTCTAACTTTTTGAATGTTCTGTGGGGAGATGATCACGCGGAACAGCATTTTGAAATAGGAATAGAAAATTCCAGGGTTTCTCTCCAACTGGGTAAAAAGTAAAAAGATGTTATTAATTTGATTGATGATTACATATTTTAATGTGAACACCTAAAAAAATCAAATGTACCTTAGTGAAGCAAGAAGGTTTTTGGTGTGATATTTAACTTGCCAGCTCTGACATAAGGATAAAGTGGATGGTATCCATTAAGCTCCTGGTGTTCCACAACCTGCAGTTCAGAAGTGCAGTAACTTGTTAGCTCATAACTTCGCAAATGCTCTATGTACCAGGCTTTGAAGGGTTTGAGGATGAATGACACTTTGTTGTTCACAATTATCATTTTAACAATCTCGCCAAAGTCGGGCAGTCCACTGGTGTGCCCTACAGACAAAAACATTCCCTCCGAGTACTTGGTACCATAGATGCATGCATGGGTTGAAAGAAGTACAGTGTTTATGTTTCCATATTTATGCTCAATGGCCTGCCTCACTGAACGTTCAAGTGTGTCAGGTGAAACGACAGCAACGCGTCCTACTTCTAGATCAGGTTTGAAAACACTTGGCAAATCCAAGAAGTAAGCCAAAGCAAGCTGATGCTTTTTGGCCTGAGTGAGCAAGACATTCTTGAAGTTTTTACTATCATGTACAACTCTCTTAAAGAATTTGTGCTTCGCCTCAAAGCGAATAGTCCAAAAATCTGTCAGAGGCCCAAATCGACGAATCATCTCAGGATAGTGTTCCAAGAAGTGATGTTTGGGGAGAATATGGAAATCTGGGAAACACTCTTTGAGCAAGCACCTGTGTTCTGAGATTTTGGACTCCAAGTAGCACAATGTCTCATCAGAAAATTGTCCAGTAGCTAGGAGCTCAACAATATCTTTCAGATCTAGTAAGATTTGCCAAGTTTTGTCTCCTTCTGGTACTCTGTGACCCATCATCAATGGCAGTAGCCTTAACAGAGTCCAGTTTTCATGGCAGTTTCCACCAATTGAATGTTTTGACACAAAAGTCTTTGAAATTTGTTGTGGTTTGTTTGTTTTGTCAGTAAACTTGAAAGGAAAAGATTTGATGACAGCATTAAGGTCATCTAATGTGAAGTACCTTTTGGAAATAAAGGACTTTATGCAAAGACTTAACTCTGTTGGTACTATACCTTCAAACAGGTCGTGCATAAAATCGGGAGGAAACCCTTGAACTGTCTGAAAATAATTCAGTTTCTCAAGAACACAGTTTCTCTTTACTCCATTCAGGGAAACCAGTGAATTCATCTTCAATTCATCAAGGGTGTGTTTGTGAGTTTCAATCGTCCTGAGTGGAAACACCCCCTCTCTGACTTCATGCAAGTCAATATCCTTGCGACTAGCTAGGCAAAATCTGCAGAATTTATCTACATTAAAATTTTCTTGGAAGCCAGCTAGCGAGTGGGCCCCCAAGTTGTCCGCTGACACATACAACACAGAACCCTTGACACTTGTTCCCAATTTTTGAACATACAATCCTTCCTCTTCAAGGACTTGAATGTCCTTAATGAGTGGTTGAAAAATGGCATCATAGCCATAAATCTTTACATCACTGCTATTACACAGACAAGCCAGATAAATTGATTGTACCGAAGACCTATACTGTGCTGGCAAGTTTGATATTAACCAATACACTGCACAGACCTTATGCTTTTTTTTGGATGTGCCCAGTGGGTTACATACCTCATAGTCATCTATATACATCCCAAGTGCAATGTTTAGACTCTCTGAGGAGAGCAAAGGATTCCCTTTGCAGCACAGTCCATCTCTGTATGTTTTAATCTGACCGGACTGGTCAGCAGTTTCCTGCAGGATTTTATCCAAAATGTCATCACGGTTCAACAACTCAGTCAAAACTTCCAAAATTGGAATATAAACAAACTTTCTTTGGGAGGACGATTCTAACAAATATTCAATTGGCTCAATTACTTTGAAGTTGTCCTTGTAATAAGTGGTTCTTTTGTATTCGGTTGCAAAAGGGCCACTCTTTGAAATGGAAGTTAGGGGATTTGTTTTTTCAACTATCTCAGCTAAGGCAGCAGTCAATTCATTGGTTAATAAACAATTGTGCTTAACCAATACACTTTCAATTATTCTTGGAGTGAACTCTTGCACAATTGAATAAACACTGCAAAGCTCATTTACAATTTCCTGTGTGGTGGCCTTTGAGACGTGTAAAGTTGTTTGCATGCGAAGTAACAGTGATGCTACTTTGTGTTTTATCAAATCCTGTAGGTCTTCAACATCTATGTCACTATCTACTGTTGAGCAATCCGGGCTGAATGAATGGGTTTCGGAGTCTGCACTTTCAGGGTTTGAATCATCAGGAATGCAAGTTTGATACAAGTCTGTTCGAAAATCTTGAAAAGTGCTGTGGCGATGATTCCTACTTTTGTGAGCACGGAAAGTGCTGCACACACTGCTCTGGAAACTACAGTTTTGAAAGGGGCACGTCACTGACTCTTTCTTTTTAATGTGTGTTGTAAGATGAGCAAAATACTGTGAAATACTGCAAGCCTCTGAAAAATTACACAGGTCACAGTTCACATTTGATGTTGCTTTAAGCAATTTTGAGGAGGCTTGAAGACATTGACTATGTTCGCAGGTTAAATGCTTCTTCAGAGACAGTTCACTCCTAAATGTGCATACACAATCTTTATAGATGCATGGGAGTGGACAGTGACTTGCCTGATGACAGTGTTTAAGCTTGTAGTGTGTGATTAGGGCACGCTGGTTGGGCGAGGAAAATCTGCAAATCTTGCAACACCACCTCATTGATTTCTGCTTCCACTCTGCTTGCACTATACTGATCCTGCAAATAAAAAAATAAAAAAGTAAAACTCCATCCAAGTACACATATACATGTTACATACAGAAATATTCACTGAACATAGGGCTGCACATCTATTCAAATATCTAATTGTGATTACGGATGCCACGATAACGTAATTGTTCAAACAAGAACGCAGCACAATAGGAACTACCAGTGACCAGTGACGTAAGTGTACTCTGAAATAAAAAGTCTCTCACCTGTCAGCCGTTATACTGCGCTAGTAGCGCACACTCTTTAATTGCACCCTGTGTATTACTTCACTACATAAGAAACTATGAGCATGCAACGTCGATACATTGTAAATTAGAAAGTCACAAAATAAAAAGTAAAATACCACGTTACTACTAGTACGCCGTGTTAGCTGAGAAGGATTTGCATGCAAGTATGATGTTCATTCTATTAATCAGGAGCAGTTTCCATGTTGTATTAACAGTTTTTGTAAGTATAGTGTATTTACCATGGTAAGTGTTGTTTCCATAACCCAAAAATGCCAATTTATGTTCACTTTGTCTTATTTTGTATATAGCCTGATATTAACTTTGTATTTTAAAAGACTGTGGTAAATCCAACATTGTATTAACAAAACTAGTTAGGGACTGCTATTAAATAGCTTAACCTTGTTAAGTGTTTATTTATCAGTATTAGTCATATTCTTACAATTTATGTTTATGTTAAGTAAAGGGGGACAGTACTTGTTTGAGTCTACAATTTTTGTGTAAACAAATGTATTATAATAGGCATAAAAAATTACCATGGGAAAATGTGGGTGCCATGGGCAAACGAGTTGAGAACCACTGTGATAAAGCTAGGCTATCCAAAACATCATTCAATAATTTGTAATTTAATAATCACCCATTACAATTTTAAGGGAATAATCGACAATTAGGCTATGATTTTTGTCACAATCGTGCAGCCCTAAAACATCTTACTTCCCAAATACAATTATGAGGAAAAAAAATTAAAACTTCTTATTTCTATTTCTGGTGATACATTTAATGTTACACTAATGATGTTGCTGGCAAAATAAAATTGAGCAGTGCTGTAAATATAGCTTTTATTAGGCTATGTGAAAATGTTTTATATAAATACCGTAATCCTGAAATTCATGATTCTTCAGGGCTTCACAGATAACACAATTGGCATAAAAGTTTAATCATGTGATTATGAACTACAAAAAGTTGACATTATATTAATACAAAATCATGGCAAGTTACCTAGGCCTATAACGTTAGGCCTACAGAAGACGCACCATTTGCACGTGCTCAAAAACATTATGCTATGTCATTTGAAAAAAATAACAACTGGGCATTAAACAGAAGTAAATCAAGCATTTTTATTCGTAATGGTAAACACAAATATGGACTGGCGGCGGAGCTTCAGATATTAACGTTACTGGTCATTCTGTGTTTCTAACGATAATGAGATCCGATCAAGAACACGCTAAAAAGTAACTTATATGTACACTTTTTTATCTATTTACCAACATTAACTTATACTAGTCAAAGACGACTTCTCTTTCTGCTCACGTCTCGACAGCAGCGCGGTGTCTAACACATTGTATATCTAGCAAAAATGTGCGTGCTAGCTCCTGATTAACGTTACTAATCAAGTTGTCTTAGTTTGTCAAATGTGATAGCCTGAAATCAATACGCGGTCGGTGAGCGCAAACGAAACAAGCCTAATTTTTACATGAAAGAAAGAACAAATCAGGGTATACTTACTATAAAAATCCATCTGTAGTCATTCAAATAAGAGCTCCTTCGTCTTTTTCCTTGCATCAGCAACTCGTGTCGTGATCTCGTCTTCTCGTGTAGAAAATGGCGATGGCGCGTCTGGCTCAAATTCGTTAAAATAGTACGTCATCGTGACGTAGAATTTCTGGCACATGCGCAGAAAATTGAAAATTGAAAGAACCTATGTTTTGTTGTTATATGAACACGTTATTTTAAGTTTTCCATTTCCCTTCAAGTTGAGGTTGTTATAACTCATCCTATTGTGTAGTGAGACACTGCAAGTTGACAGGACATGATTTTACTTGTCCACCTGACTAAAACTCAGAATCACTTTTTACAGTGTACAGCAACATTACAAACTAAAGAAAGCTGAACATGGAAAAAAGCATAATAGATCCTCATTAAAAGCACATGGACAGTGACTGATTGGTGTTAAGTGTATATGTGTGTGTGTGTGTGTGTGTGTGAGTGATGTTTCT
>NC_137131.1:42944402-42989402 GCF_949319135.1 Squalius cephalus
CGGTTTATTACTGTAAATTTAAGTTAAGTCTGTAAAGCCTAAAATGTTGCTACCGTATTTTTTTACGGTAAATTTCTGGCAACCACAGCTTCCGTTTTTATACCGTTAATTTAACAGATTTTTTTACAGTGCAAGACAAACCCTTACACTGTTTGAGACTGCAGGATAGACTCATGATGAACATATTCTGGGCATCTGAAGCTGTGATCAAAAGCTCTGTAACTCGACTCGAGTGTGTGTTGTCTCTTAGCTGAGCTGATGGAATTAGATGTGATTGTATAGAGTCTCAAAGGAAGCCATCAGTGACTGAGGTTTAAATGTCTCAGCCAACATAACCGTGATTCCGCAGGAACTGTGTGTGTGTGTGTGTGTGGACGTGGCAAACTTTTTTATAAGGTCTTTTATAAGGTATATGGACAATTACACGGTTAAACAAGTGCCTTGGACTCTTTAACAAGCTCAACTCCAGTCATAATGCAGAGACCGTAAACATGAGCGGTCCGAGGTCAGAGCCAAAATAGTCAATTGAAATTCCAGAGAGACAAGAGGCCGAATGTAATCTGAAACCAAAGAACGCAACGACCCTCAAACCAGAGAAGAAGGCTTCACATCGCAGTGTTTCCATACATGACTTCACGGTGCATTAGAGAAACATGCAAAGTATTTAACAGGTGAAATCACAAGAAACAGCTGAGATGAGCATCACTGTGCTGTCAGAAATGCTGGAGACTGAAATAGCAAAGATTAAATGGCACATATGAATTAGGTTTTGCACAAATGAATTAAAATTACCTTGTACTGTTTTGATAAAAAAAAAAATAAAAAAAAAATAGAGAAAAAGCTGAAACGTAAACATTAAGAATTGGCATTAAAATTCTCAAAACAATTTTAGGAAACAATAATTCTGGTCAAGTAGTAAACAAAGTGTCTTATTTAACTTGATAACATCTTTCCAATGTCTGCCATTGTCTGTCATTTTGTCGATTTTGCAGTTAAAAATCCAGTATGACTGGTTGGTTGGTCGAGCGGGAATGTTTTCTTTACTTTGAATATGAGAGGTTTCTGGTTGCAGTCAAGCCTAATATAAGCCTAATCATTTTAATGAACCAAAATTGCAGCACTATGTCAGCGGATGTATAACAGACAGAACGGATATTAATAACGAGAAAACATGATGCTATTGCTGTCTGCAAAGAAGAACGAAGGAGAACTTAAAAATAAAATACCAAATCTTCAGGGTGTAAACAGACACAATGCATGAACACTTTAAGAAATTCTTAAAAGCAGATTTACAGTGATGATAGGAAATGAATGGATCAGAGATTGTTTGGCTGTTCAGCAGCTCTAGAAGAAAGTCATTGTCCAGTTTAAGTAATTTTTTGATCGATTCATTTCCATTGTAAAAAAAAAATCATTAGTTATTATTAATCATTAGTTTTCAACAGAAAACAGAAAACTTTTAATGCGTTCTGGACGTTCATTTACACGACAGTGGCGTGTTTGGTGGCCTGAGAACGCAAACTTTGAAATATACTTGGACTTTTCTCTCAGTATAAGTCAAGTACACTTAAGTGTAATTTAAGTATAGGTTTCAAAGTGCAAGTTTTTGAAAACAAGTTTTGAAGACGATACGTTTTGGTGGCCTGAGAATGCAAACTTTGAAATAGGTTTCAAAGTGCAAGTTTTTGAAAACAATACCGCTATCATCTCCGTGTAAACTTCAAAAACGTGAATCTGTGGGAACGGTGACTTTTCGCACATGCGTATTACGTGTTTAGTGTCATGTGCGTTTGAATGCGTATGAGCGTAGTCTGTCTTTACGAAGTGATATTGCCATATTCCTTGTCTGGCCTGAATAATAGAGTGTTTTTAGTCGTTTCCGCGAATCCATGTGATAAAGTTGTGATCTGTACAGAGGGAAAGGGAAGAGGATAGTCTAGTAGACACGGTCTCTGCTGACACTTCAGGGCTGCGTTGTGGTCGTGTTTAGGCACATCCAGCCCGGATCCGGCAGACTACGGTAAACCTCAGGATAAACAGAGACTAATAGTGTAGATGCCATTCTTCTTATGATGTAACGAGTACATCGGGTGTTATGGGAAGTGTTCAAGCTCCACTCAAGACGTCACACAACGTTCATAGCGTGCATTGTGTCTGTTGTATATCCTAAAGAAGACTCTTAACCCGAAACGCGTTGGTGATTTATGGAATTTATTAAAGTTCATCTTTCCACATGTGTTGCTGGATTCCACTTTGGTACTTTTTAAATTGTGCTTTGCAAGTCGCTCTAGATCTAACCTTACTTGTCTGCAATAACCACTCCCTGTAACACACTAGAAGAACTGAAGATCTTCTTCTGTATGAGATTCATCCCTGAGCTCGTCCATGGTAAATAAATGACTCCTGTGCCTCTGGATGTCCACATGACACCTGTGCAGAAAACAGAGTTGTTAATCTCCTTATGGCTGAAGTCTTTAAGTTGTGGAATGTGGTGGATGGCTGTACTAACATGGTCTGGTGTGTGTGTGTGTGTGTGTGTGTGTTTTAATAGCTTGTCTAATCTCATCCCAGCAGGGTTGCCAATCCTTGCCATGTGGCTTCGCCTCTAACAGGATTCAGAAGAACAGAGACTGAACACTTTATTGAGGGATGACCAGTCAGTTAGTGCATGTGCTGAGGTACATTATATTACAAAATAAAAAAAACCTGTTGTTGTGCTGTCATTTATCAAGTGCCCTGATTAAATGAACTCATGCAGTATATTAATGTTGTTTTATTAAGTGATTATGAGCAGCACGGACTGAGAAGCAGATGCTGGCCAGATATGACCTATATACTTAGACATGTCATTAAAGTGATTTCCTTTTTTTCTGGCCGATATGAACACAGAGGCTTTGATGTGGTTTGGCGAGGGTTTTTTAAAAAAAAAAAAAACATGAAAGAATAAAAGACTGTCGGGAAGACATAAATCATATGAAAGGTGATATCGATCAAGATCTGGCTTTGTTGCAGCTCCAGCCTTTTTGTAGCATTTGTATGAGTCTGTATTTGTTTTGTATGAACTATTTATATTGACAAATGCTTATAATTGCATGCTTGCTTGCATTCGCACAATGTTTGTGAGTCTGTGGAGTGAAGAGATGTCACCACCAGCGGATCAATCGACTCTGTGGCCTGAGAGAGCTTTTGTTCTCTATTCAAGTAATCATGCTCTCACAAACACACACTTAACTCCATAACATTAATGTTATATGTGTTAATGCTTTCAGCATAAGCGAGTTTACAATGGTTTTATGCCACTGATAATACAGAAGCATCAATATGATTGCTGTCCTGTCAAATGAAACAAAAACTTCTGAGGTTCTGTTTCCAATTATTTTGTTGTGCATTGTTTATATCATATGCATTGTTTATAAAATATTATTGCATTTTCTGTATCGCATTTTATAATGTACTATACTATTTTGTGTTTAATGTTGGGATCAAACTGATTTGACCACTAAACTTCAACTTCACAAGAAAGTTGTGCGAAAAGGCACGATTGTTTATAAAATATTATTGCATTTTCTGTATTGTCAAGTCAAGTCAAGTTTTATTTATAGAGCACAAGTTTAACACAACTGTAGTTGATCCTAAGTGCTTTACAATACAATAGAATAAATCAATAAAAATAAAATAAAGAGAAAAGGAGTAGAGAAAAAACAAAAAACTGAGAAACTAAAAAATTAAGTATCACAATCATTCAATGTATATACATACAAACATAACGTAGAACAACTAATTTAAAATACATACACAACGTCACTCGGACGCAAGAGAGTAAAAATGGGTCTTTAAACTGGTTTTAAAAGCATCCAGTGATGGAGAGGCCCTGATGTTTAAAGTTAAACTTAAAGGTATTGCATTTTATAATGCACTATACAGTGTTGTGTTTAATGTTGGGATCAAACTGATTTGACCACTAAACTTCAACTTCACAAGAAAGTGTAGAGTGTCGTGTCTTTGCACGCCGCGCGGTGGCGCTATAGAGTAACCGGGTGCGCACTCCGCGCGTGATTGATCGTTTCCAGTGCAGTCCGTGCTCGCGCTGCTCAGTCAGATCGAAGCTGCTCGCGCTCAGAACGCATTCCTGTCGCGGCACGGAACGGGATATTTCAGCGAGTTTGGGAATTTAATTATGACTAGGACATGCCATCCAAGGATCACTCGAACGTGTAAGTACCACAAAGGGATTATCAAAACTGTCAACGGTAAAACAGTCAGAAATGCGAGTAGTTTTGGAAAGCTGTGTTGAGACTAGACTCGTGTAGTGTGTAATTTAAGCATTGCTGTGGTGTTTAAGTGCGGAAACCAGCATTCGGCTTTTACACTATCCAAAGACCACGTATAAAACTTTAAGCACCAAGCGTTCGACTTGTTCTCGATTTTGAGTAACGATCACATTTAGAGGCTTTGCAAACATTTGGATGTCGTTTGTTTGCTGGCTGTTTGAAGTACATTTTTTACAAGCGCGTATCCTGGAATGTAAGGCTTGGGAATGGGAATTTATTAACGATTACATTTCCTCGAACGCTCCGGCTGAATGGAAGTGTTACAGTATCAAATGTGGCGGTTTTGTTTCGGCTACTTGATCCGGTTTGCGTACTTTACAAACACGTTGTGGAGTTGAACAAACTCGGGTCGTGGTGGTTAACTGCTTTGTGTCAAAGCATTTAGATCCCAAAGAACAACAGCAAGCGGCATGGTGACGGGTTGTGCTGGTAGGGTTAGGTCAAAGTTACCGAGACCGATAAGAAACGGACATTACAAAGGCGTTTTGGAGAAATTCGCACACAATTAAAAACGCGATTTGAAAACGGTCTCGGAACCCTATGTTGTGAAAGCGGCTATTTTTAAACTACCCCTCCTGTTTCTCCATCCAGCTTCAAGAGGCACCCTCATCTCACAGGACCACATGTTGCTTTTGGTAAAAATCGATAGGCTAATTGATTTATAAATGATTAGTCTCGATGTGTTGTGTTAAAAGGGCGTTAACAGCAGAACTGGTTATGGAAGCTGTTGCTGCGATGCATCTTCTGAAGGTTTCTGCTGTCCGTGGGTGTGTGCGAACGCGTCTACACATACTGTCCATTTTCTTGGTCTTCATTCATTCAGTATCTATGTATGCATGTATGTATGTGATCCAGTGCAGCATGAAAACCATGTAGGCTATAAACCATTCTAAGAAGTTGGCAGACGTCATCTGCCCCTACATGACCATTGAGCTCGCGCAGGCTTTTTAATGATCGTGGACTGGTGGGATTTTGGTTACTGATGGTTCTTCTGGGGTTTAAGAAATAGACCTTAGAAAAACGATTGGTCTCGACATATCAGACGACTATTCATGGTCCTTGTCTTTCCCATTGTTATCCCGACGTGACGGTTAGGAGCGTGACGGACATTCAGATGGAAATTGGGAATGTTTCATCAGGCGTGAGGGAATCGTTTGTTTAGAAAGAGGACTCCCAACACAACCCTAACGGGAATAATCTCACGGTTTGCCTATAAAAAACGACTTCGGGCCCCGTGGGTCAGCGAGTTAAAGCCATCATCCTCCTTTTAGGATGTGTATTATGAATAAAATTCACATCGATTGCTATTGTTGTCATGTACGATTGTAGTCCCAGATCCTGCGTGTAAAATTATTTAAAACCGTCAAAGGACTTTTGAAACGTGTGTTATCAAGCAATTCCCATTAAAATTAGCTAGAGTTTGAGGTTTCTTAGACCACACACAGTCTGGAATATTTACCTGATGTAGTGTCGAGCAAACATTACCTCAGAAAAGACCTGTAACACTGCAACATATCTGTTTTACCGTGAAAATCCGTTACACAGATTCGCGCCTTTCACAGACTGTGATGACGCGTTTTAACGGTCATCAGCATCGTAAATCCTGCAAAGTTTATATATATATATGTGTGTGTTTTTTAAAAAAATGTATGTGCATTTAGAACACTTTTGTATTATAGCCTATTACCTTTGCTTCAAAAAAAAAAAAAAAAAAAAAAAAAAAAACTGGTTACACTACTGTGAAGGTGTTTCTAAGTTGGCATCTTTCTCTCATCTGACTGCCGTTATCAATCTCTCTATTTTGTCCTCTTTTGAAAGTTGTGTAACCATTACTGTGGAGTTTTTCTTTTGCTGTTTGAGCAAATCGGAACACGAAAAATATATTTAATGTAGTCTCTTATTCACCACTGTAGAAGTTTGCCCAACTATGAAGACTTCTGCTTCTGACAAACGTGAAATGTTCACAAATGTGAAAAGGGTCGAATGTGTGGAGTTTGGCATGCTAACTGCCCGCTAGCTGCTGTAGAACATATGCGCATACTGGCTTCCCCTCCCCACTAGCATGACTGGTTTTGCTCAAGCCCACAGCAAAAATAATGACCAAGATTAGCTCCTTTACCAAAATAATTTATCTCAGCAAGACAAAAATGATTGGAAATAAATCGCATGAGTGGGGACATAATTATGGAGCGAAAGATACAAGCACTGCAGTAAATTGGGCACAAAGGGAGAGAGTCAGGCTATTGTTTTTGTTATAGATTATGATGAGTGGAAATGTGAAATAAATTTGGCCACATGGAAGATTAACAAATGTGTGGGTGAGAGAGATACAATCTTGGCAAGATTGCGGCTTTACAATTTACACCACCATGGCACTGTGATTGTATCAAATGGTAATGGATTTAATATGGTACTGGACAATTATCCATGGTGTTTACATGGATAATACACTCAGATGCCCCAAAACCACTGGCAGTACCATGCATTATTTGCTGGTATTCAACTAAAAGAAACTCCCCTTTGTATATTTTGTGCTGCTCTTGCGTTGTCAACATCCCAGGCTCCAGCATGAGAGCTCATAATTGTGGCATTCTGTGGCCCATAGCTCACCCTCTGTTTGACTTCTATTTATAATCGCTCTCTCTCTGCTAGTCTCTCAAATGGTGCTGGGTAAACGTTTGTGTGCCGCTTTGCCAGTCTATCACGCAATGATTTCAAGTCCCAAAATATGACTGAAAGAAGTCTCTATGGCCACATTTACACTGCAGGTCTTGATGCCAAATTCCAATTTGTTGACACTATCCACATTTTTTGATGACCAGCTCACATCTTTTAAAAGTGACCCATATTTGATATCTGCATTTACACTGTACACTTGGCAAAACAACCCAATGTAGACATACTGACAAACCCTTATGAAAATTAACCATGGATTTACTACTAATAAAACCAAAAAAACATGGTTACTATAAATGGCATCCCACATTACCCATGGTTTTGCAACACTAACCATAGTTTAACCATGGTTTTTGTAGTAAAACTCTGGTTATAAAAATGGTAATCAGTCCACCAAAAAAACATGGTTACTACACTTTTACTATAATTAATTTTCATGGGGACGAAAGGCCAAAAAGGAAGTAAATATGGTGCGATTTTAAATGGACGCAGATGATAATACAAGCTTTTGCTTTCTGCACCATCTTTAAAGGTCAGGAAAACATCGGTCTCTTTAGGCGGGGAAAAAAAGAGGAGAGCCCTTGTTGTCATGTGTCCACCGGAGTTGACGTCAATCGCCACGTTGCTTTTTCAATGACGTGCGATTCGCATTGACAGGAGAATATCCCATATGTCCGCTTACATGGCAGACGCAAACGCACGTACCGGTATATCATGCAGAATGAGGCCTGAAACTGATCTGAGAATATCTGGATCCATGTGCTTTTTTCCTGCTTATATGTTCATGGGTCATTTCCAATCTATGCCACATGGGAGGAAAAAATCTGACCTGGGTCACTTGAACCATGTAATGTAAATGCGGACTCTGTCTACTGAAGATCTATTGGTCTCTTATGCTCTATAATAGGAAAGGTATATGTTGTGTTAGTGTGATGTAAAGTATGATATCTGATCAGAGAATGTGACTCCAGAGACATATCAAGGCTCTCAAGCAAATCAGAGTAAACTTTAGCTGTTATATAGTTTTTAACTGCATTTCTTAAATAAGCATGTTCTGATTGAGCTGATTACATGGTAAATCCCATGTGGAAAATATAGGGATTCCTTAAGCTTAAAAAAAGAAGAAAAAGTATGCATACATGTTTCTCTCTCTCTCTCTCTCTCTCTCTCTCTCTCTCTCTCTCTCTCTCTCTCTCTCTCTCTCTCTCTCTCTCTCTCTCTCTCTCTCTCTCTCTCTCTCTCTCTCTCTCTCTCTCTCTCTCTCCCCCTCTCTCTCTCCCTCTCCCTCTCTCCCTCTCCCTCTCTCTCTCTCTCTCTCCGTCTTGTCCCTCAGGCCAGTGGTGATATTAAAAAGCATTTAAGAGGTCTAGCTGTTACTGTGTTTGTTAAAGAGCAAACAGTGAGAGGTCTTCCTCACACACAGACACTGCTAACTCTGTCCAGCCTTCAGGCAGACGTCGCACTGTTTGACTGCCGTGAAATGACACGTTCACTTGCGTCCTTACTAGTGATAGACTGATAAATCGGATATTATTTGCCCATTTTGAGATCACCGACATTGGCTGAGAACTTTACCCACTAGACTTGTTGATGGATAATGGCCAGTTTCTGTTCTTAAATATTATTAGTAAACTTCTGCATGCATGTTTACATCTTAATTGTTGGCATTGGCTGCCTCGTTCTGTATCTATCATCTCATATTGTCAACACACTATACAGGAGACTCTCAGGACACTGATATCATGCTTTAAAATGCAGACAAATGTTCCTCAAACTCCAGTCAAGACTCACGGTAGACACAACAAACATTCACTGTGACCTTTGCAGTCGAGCATTCATTCTTTGTAAATTACTCCTAACATTTGAGTTCTGTTGATATGTGGCATTGCTTTGAAATGCATAATGTTACGTTTTAAAGTGCTTTGAATCAAGAATGGCACGAGAAAATCTGATTCAGAACAAGAAAAACAAGCATTTCCAAAGTTTCATTTGTTATCACCTTTAGTTAGAACTCCGCAACGGAAACTAGCTTTCAGTTTTTCTTTGGATGGCATTGAACACTTTGAGTTGACAGTTATAAATTATTAATATCCAGCTTTTTCCAGTTTTATTTTCATCTGCAACACTTTCAACTGTTTTACAAAGGGCCTCCGCTCTCTCTCTCTCTCTCTCTCTCTGTCTCTGTCTCTCTCTCTGTCTCTCTGTCTCTCTCTCTCTCTCTGTCTGTCTCTCTCTCTCTCTCTGTCTCTGTCTCTCTCTCTGTCTCTGTCTCTCTGTCTCTCTCTCTCTCTCTGTCTGTCTCTCTCTCTCTCTCTGTCTCTGTCTCTCTCTCTGTCTCTGTCTCTCTGTCTCTCTCTCTCTCTCTGTCTGTCTCTCTCTCTCTCTCTGTCTCTCGCTCTGTCTCTCTGTCTCTCTCTGTCTGTCTCTCTCTCTCTCTGTCTCTGTCTCTCTGTCTCTCTCTCTCTCTCTCTCTCTGTCTCTCTCTCTCCGTCTCCTGTGTGACATCTGTTATTTAGGATGAGTTGTTTTTCAGGAATGGCCGACGATTGCTGCGGTCACACCCTGCAAGCAAACCGCTCTCCAGATTACACTTGAGTGCATATAAATGTGAACAGGTCCATCTCTTCTCTTCAGACAGGAGCTTGTTCTCTTGTGTTAAAGACTCACAGCTTCGTATTTCTAACGCTGGTGACTTTTTCGCACAAGTTTACGCCGCTAATCGTAGAGTAGGTGCGTCCGTGAAGAGATTATCCTCCTGTAATTCCAGTCTTAAACTATTCGAGAGTTGACTCATAACTGCATGTCAACAAACAACTTAGAGGAAGGACGTTCTGTCGGCTTTGCTCAGAATGGAAAAAGAGCCAACAAAATTCCAGATGAGACAGCGGCTGAAAGACGTGGGAAGCGGATCACTGCCACTTTGGCTTGTTCATTTGTTTGTTTGTATTCTGGCTCCAGCTTCGCACTCTTTCATTGGCAGTCGCTCATTTCTGGCTTTCTTGTTGTTGATAGTGTGTGTTTGTTTCTCAGCATCTGTGATCTCTGACACATGCGGTGAGTCGGCTGCTATTTGGGTTTAGAGTAGTTGCAAACTTAAAGGGATAGTCCACTTTAAAATGAAAAGTCTGTCATCATTTACTCGCCCTCAAGTTGTTTGAAACCTGGATGAGTTTCTTTCTTCTGCTGAACACAATAGAAGATATTTTGAAGAATGTGTGTAACCAGACAGTTTTTGGACCCCATTGACTTCCATTGTAGGAAAAAAAAAATACTGTGGAAGTCAATGGGGTCCAAAAACTGTCTGGTTACACACATTCTTCAAAATATCTTCTATTGTGTTCAGCAGAAGAAAGAAACTCATCCAGGTTTCAAACAACTTGAGGGCGAGTAAATGATGACAGACTTTTAATTTTTAAGTGAACTATTCCTTTAAAGCTGAAGTGTGTGACTTATGCGCCACTAAACGTAATCGCTCAATAACGAGTGTTTTGAGACGTATCCTCACGCCATTGGTGGAGTCGGTCTTGCGGCGTCAGACTGGATGGGCGGCTCAAACACACAGAGCGCCGTGTTTACACGTCTCAGGGAAATCAAATCAAACGGTTTACTTTACGTCGTCTTTGTTTATTAAGATGGAATTGAGTGAAAAATGTTACGCACTTCAGCTTTCAAACACAAAACGACGTGTTCTTTCTGTCGTATGGAGTTGAGACTTAAACTAGTCCTTTATGCTTTCGAGTGTGTTTAAACAGCACGCAGAATGAAAAGAGAGCAAAAGCTGGAGGACTGACTGAATCTTCCTGCAGTGTGGGATTGTGTTTGTGTGTTTTGCAGCATGTGACGTGGCAATACTTTTTGTGTTGTTTCGACAAAATCAAACGATTGCACTGGAGTTTACTGCTGTGTGAGTCATTTTTGGGTCACACAAATAATGGAAATAGTCATACATCCATACATACTGTGTCTCTCTCCCTCTCACCCTCTCTCTCTCTCTCTCTCTCTCTCTCTCTCTCTCTCTCTCTCTCTCTCTCTCTCTCTCTCTCTCTCTCTCTCTCTCTCTCTCTCTCACTCAGTCGGTCAACTTGACTTCTCTCATTCCTCCCACTCGCTCTGCTTTTTCTCCCCCTTGTTTTCTTCTGCACTCCTCGCATTGCTTATCTCCTGTGTGTGTGTGTGCGCTCAGTGTTTGGATGTGTTTCTGGTAGATGTTTCTCCTTTAAATGCAGTCGGCCGCTAAAGCAGCAATCAGGAGGACTGACCTCTATACGACTGACTTTTTCTTTTCTACTCAGTATTTTCTGCCTGGTTTTGCTCTTAGATTGTTGACTGAATTGAGATGCGAATTTCAATCTGCGACTGATCACAAGATCAGAGGTTCTCAACTCAACTAGTGTGTTGTGACCCATACACTCCTATAAATAAAGCTTCCAAAAATGTTTTTTTTCACAGCGTTGCCAAAAACCCTTCCTCTAAAGAACCTTTTTTTTTGTCTTGTCTACTCTAAAGAAACTTTTTCCACTTTAAAGAACCTTTTGTGCAATGGAAAAGTTCCACTGATGTTAAAGTCGCCCTGTAGTCAATCATTTTATCCCTTAAAACTCATCTTTGATCACCAAAATGACATATTTAAATGTTTTTTACTTAAAAAAAGTTCTTTATGCCTTAAAATATCTTGAATGTAACTCGACACCCTTGCCTCATTTATTATGCGCAGCTCTATGAATATGCAAATGAGCCCCGCCTCCACTCCCTCGCTCAGCTCAGAGATCCACTGGTTGACGATCACACGTTGATCTGATTGGTTACAAGGTAGTTTGTGACGTCAGAAACACCAGCGATTTCAAAGCGTGTTTTTGAGACTGTCTTTGGTTCACTGCAGTTTTAAGGAGGAAATACTCAGCAATGCTGTCGACTTATGAATTTACACATGCTTTGTCTTAAAGCATATTAAAAACACCATATAGACATATAAACAACATTAAAAGCTGGATTTTTTATTTATTTTTTATTTTTAGGAGTGTATGGGTCGTGGACAGCATGAAACCATTGAGCCTATTTCATGTTTAAAAGTTGTGTGTGTTGTCAGACCTCTGCAGTTCATGGTAAAACGGTTGCATTTCACTTCTTTAAAGATGTTTACCTTTTGATGTTCAATGCAAAATCAGGGTCCTGAAGCAGAACCGGTCGAGAATCCCAATCGCAGCACTGTTCTCCCCCGCGACTTCACACAGCGCTGCGGCATTGCTTTCTCTGCATGTTACACACACACACACACACACACACACACACACACACACACACACACACATGCATTCACTCAAACACACATTTCTGTTTCCTCAGTATTGTGGCTGCGCTCCTCCTGCAGTTTTAACTGCACAGACGCTTAAATAATTCAGTATCTTAAGCTCAGCTTGTAAATAATGCGAGCCCACGTATTGCACTGCAGTAAACTCGCTTTAATTTAATATAACTCAGTGCGTTTATAATTGCTAAAAAGCATGAAACAAACCTCTAATGCGAATGTTTCAATTATAAATGACATATGTACACACACTGCAACACGTAGTTTTAATTATAACGTGCTCCAGTGAGAACTAATGAGATTTATTTCCTTTGCTGAGTTATGGCATTGCTCAAACAGTTTTCTTCCCATGAGCCACTGCGTTTGTGCTCTCCATACTGTGTTTGTCTTGTTTGATTGCACTAAGTGGTTGTATATCTAGTGGTGCTTTATTACAGGGCTCGCAAACCAGCACTGTATACAAATTCCTTTTCTGTTTTCTGCGATTAATTCAGCCCCAAACGCTTTGCAATAATTCACACAAAACATTTCAATTCTGTCATCATATTATTTTTTCACCAATAGGAGATTTTACAATGTACAAGCTTCTGTTTTCCATACAAGGAACGTTAATGCCAAGCTCCAAAAATGACAAAAACACCATAATTAGTCTGTACAACAATATTCCAAGTCTTTTTTGTGGCTAAATCTAAACTTATCTAAAACTGTGAGCCTCACAGTTACACGTGTTCTGCTGCTTGAAAGGAGAGCTGAGGATTATAAATGCATGCAAATGTGTGCATTAATGTTGTTTGCATGTTGGCTGTGTGTTTGAACGGCTTTCTCTTCACTTATTTATTTGCTCTAGTGAGCCGTCTATAGCCTATTTCTGTGAAAGATGCATGTGATGACGATAAGAACGGATGCTTAAGCGTTTGGCGTATGACACACCTGTAAAGATTTGAAATGCTGCTTCAGAACAGTGTGTGTGTGTGTGTGTGGCCAAAACTACATTACAGTTCATGCTTTCTTTAATCCTTCAATGAGTGTATCAGATGTCAGAGAGGCTGTTGTGTGCGTTGATAGTGTAATTTCTGGACTGTGTTAATGTTGTCATTTCACACTTCATTGCACCTTTTAAGGAGCCTGATTTCACATTCCTAACATTCCAGAAGCATGTGGTGCTGAGACAGGCATGCGTGTGTTCGACCAAAGTCATATTCCCATATCTATAAATATATACACTGTGAGAGAATGGTTGTGAGGAGCATGAAGAATCATTTTCACACATGAATTGATGCTCCTCTGAGTTCACTGACAGTCTTCTGGATGTGCTGGAGGAGACTTTACAGAGTGCTGGACTCTTAACATGGTTACGGCATATGTAATAATATAGCTTTTTGTCTGGAAATTCAACTACATAATTTATTATTATTTTTTTTTAAATGTCACAAGACAGAAGCTAGATATGAAAGCTTGTTTCCGCCACAGAATAAAACATTTTAAAAGATAATTGTGACTTTATTTCTCACAATTGCGAGATATAAAGTCAGAATTGCATGATATCAACTCACAATTGCGAGAAATAAACGTGTAATTTTGACACTTTTTCTTGCAATTCTGACTTTATATCTCACAATTCTGACATCTTTTCTCAGAATTGTGAGATATGAACTCGCAATTGCGTCTTATAAAGTCCAATTCTAAGGAAAAAAAGACTGACTTTATTCCTCAGAATTGCGAGTTTATACCTCACAATTCTGACTTTATATCTCCCAATTGCATGTTATAAAGTCAGAATTGCGAGATATGAACATGCAATTCTGCGAAAGTCACAAAATCACAAAAGTTTATTTCTCGCAATTGTGACTTTATATCACGCAATTGTGACTTTATATCACGCAATTGTGACTTTATATCACGCAATTCTGACTTTATATCACGCAATTCTGACTTTATTTCACGCAATTCTGACTTTATATCACGCAATTCTGACTTTATATCACGCAATTCTGACTTTATATCACGCAATTCTGACTTTATATCACGCAATTCTGACTTTATTTCACGCAATTCTGACCCTATATCACGCAATTCTGACTTTATATCACGCAATTGTGACTTTATATCACGCAATTCTGACTTTATATCACGCAATTCTGACTTTATATCACGCAATTGTGACTTTATAACACGCAATTCTGACTTTATAACACAATTGTGACTTTATATCACGCAATTGTGACTTTATATCACGCAATTGTGACTTTATATCACGCAATTGTGACTTTATATCACGCAATTGTCTTTATATCACGCAATTCTGACTTTATAACACGCAATTCTGACTTTATAACACGCAATTCTGACTATTTCTCGCAATTCTGACTTTATATCACGCAATTCTGACTTTATATCACGCAATTCTGACTTTACAACACACAATTCTGACTTTACAACACACAATTCTGACTTTATATCACACAATTCTGACTTTATAACACACAATTCTGACTTTATAACACGCAATTCTGACTTTATAACACGCAATTCTGACTTTATAACACAATTGTGACTTTATATCACGCAATTCTGACTATATCTCGCAATTCTGACTTTATATCACGCAATTCTGACTATATCTCGCAATTCTGACTTTATATCACGCAATTCTGACTTTATATCACGCAATTCTGACTATATCTCGCAATTCTGACTTTATATCACGCAATTCTGACTTTATATCACGCAATTCTGACTTTATATCACGCAATTCTGACTTTATATCACGCAATTCTGACTATATCTCGCAATTCTGACTTTATATCACGCAATTCTGACTTTATATCACGCAATTCTGACTTTACAACACACAATTCTGACTTTATATCACACAATTCTGACTTTATAACTCGCAATTGTGACTTTATATCACGCAATTCTGACTTTATATCACGCAATTCTGACTTTACAACACACAATTCTGACTTTATATCACACAATTCTGACTTTATAACACACAATTCTGACTTTATAACTCGCAATTGTGACTTTTAATCAATATAAAGTGTCAATATTAACTTTATATGTAAACTCTAAATTGTGAGAAAAAAAGTCCGAATTGTGAGATAAAAAGTGGCAATTTCCTTATATCTTTTTTATTCTGTGGCGGAAACGAGCCTCCACAGCTAGAAGCTTTTCTTCTGAGAGTGTTTGTTGTGCTAGGTTGGCCTATTGGTTTTTTTATTTTATTGCCAAGTTTATATTGTGGTATAAACTATTTCAGAGTCTCTTCACACTGCCCAGCTCGGGTGTGTTTCCATGGTGCCGGTCAGTGATGCGTGAAGCGGTCCAGTGTCCGTCAGGAACGCGGCGACACACACACACACACACACACACACACACACGCCTCCCCCCGACCCCTTCAAAAGCCCCGCATTCATCCATCTATCTGCCTCTCATTCTCTCTCTCTCACTCTTTGTCTGCTCTGCTTTTGTGTTTGTCAGAGAGTCAGCGGCGCATTGTTTGCTGCGAGTGAAATGTAGTGGCGTTGTGCTCTCGGGTCGGACCGTGACATACGCTGAAGGGAAATGTTTATCCCACGTGAGCGACTCATGCAAATGAACGCCGGGGTCGAACTACAACAACGGTGTTAATTTGGGCTTCACCCGTTCAGCTGAATGAGAGGCTGTTCATCTTGTCAAAGAGGTTCATGGAAATTTGTTCGTTATTGTGTTTTTTGTGGGAAATGGGATGTTGGTGGACAGTTGCTCGTCATCACGTGCTAGGGCTGCACAATATCGAAGTTATCGAAATATCACAAATGTATATATCGTGATATGTATATCGCAACGGCTTGCACTAACTGGAGTCAAAAGAAGAGAAAATCACTCTCTGCTCTCGGCTGAACAACTTTTGGAGCTTTAATAAGAATCAGGATATATTTAATTCATACAGTGAAAACTAAACTCTGTTTATTGAGTTTCTGTTGTTAAATAACCCTAATGTAGGATAACCTGAACCCTGTGGTTTACACTGATGTTAAAATAACACTTCTGATGCGACAGTAAAACACTGCTGTTTACTTTCAGAAGTTTAGGGATGTTTTCTTGTCACAAAAAGAATGTGAAACACCTAGGTTATATAATTTTAAATATATTTTGAAGATAATTTAAGTTTGTTACACACTTTAAGCGTTATCGCATTGAGTTATCGCACTTTTCTTCAATATCGTGCAGTTCTATCAGATGCAAATCATTTTATAGATGCCCAGTTTTGAGCAAAACAAATGGGAAAAGTTATTTTTAAAATGTTTTAATTAGGATGGCCAGATGATATATACACATGGAGGTTGTGTGAGTTGATTAGGATTTGTATGTCAGTCAGATTTTACATCACACTTATATTCTGATTTGATTGAATCATGAAAAGGCTGTGATTATTATTATTATTGGTTAATATATTTTCTGGCCACATGGCCTTGATTATGTCTGCAGAAAAGTTAATTTAAATGGTGGGAAGAGGATTTTCTCTATATCTTTAAAATAAAGATGTACTGTAAAATAAAATAAAGATATAACATTAAATAAAATAAAATAAAAATATAATATATATATATATATATATATATATATATATATATATATATAAAACAAAAAATATAATATAATAAAAAATAAAATAAAATAAAATGTAAAATTATATAAAATATTTTTTTATATAAAATAAAATACAAAATATAATGTAAAATAGAAATAAAAAAATAGAAATAAATATATAAAATAAAATAAATAATAAATAAAATTAAATAAAAATATAAATGTAATCTAAAAATTTTTTTTATTTTGATAGTAAACGTAATATTTAATTTAATGTTTAATTAACATTTCTTTTGTATAAAATAATTGAATTGTCGTGATTTTTAATGTTTGTAGAATTATTAAATATTGTAAATTGTTTTCAGTTTAATTATTGCATTTCAGTTTGTTTTGTTACACTTAAATGTGAAAACTTTTTAAAAACCCTTTTAAGACTTTTTCTGCTTTAGAAAGTTGGTGTCATGGAAATAATGAAGACGTGGAGTATAATAGAGTTTGATTGGTCAGGGTTGTGTTCTGTTCTCTCCAGATCTTTTATTCCAAGTCATTGATGAGTAATCAAATTTCATTCTGCTTATTACACATGAAGAATGTTAACAGGAAGATCTTCCAGCCTGTTGTTTTCTCTCGCTCTGTTTCTCACGGCCGGGGAATGTCATACATCTGGTCGGATGATCTGATGTGGGATCGTCCCGGTTTACAACGAAACATGTTTCTCTCGCCGTGACCCGGTCGCTCCCTCTCGCTCCCTCGGCTCTCGTCATCTGACGCTCTCAGGAGATCGGAGAAACGGGCAGAGCCAGACGGAAACAAAGAACCAAGCCAAATCTGTCAGTCTTTGGCGGCTGCTCTACAAACACACAAACACACACACACACCCACAGAAACACGGTTCGTAAGGAGAGCTGGGAAGTCTCGGTCAACACTCCTGTGGGTGTTTGCATACAGTGAGATCAGCTTATTATTGATTCTGAATAAACTGGCTTTGTCTGCGGTGTTGTTCAGTCCAGACAGAATAATGTTGAGCTGCTGTGGTTAAAGTCAACATGAAATCTACATGGAAAATTATTGTTGTTTTATGCAATATTGCAGCATTCATTATAAATGATTTATACGTGCACATCATTATCAGAATAAATTCTCTAAATTCTCTAACTCTTCTCTTCTCTGATGACGAGGGCGGGGCTATAACCTGTCACTCACATGAGATCAGCCAATAGCAAACCACAACCATCCAATCAATTCCTCACAGACAAAATCAAGCCCCGCCCACATTTGTTCTTGTTCCAGAAGTGTTTCTCTCAGATGTACGTCACAGAGAAGAAAGATGGTTTCATGCCGACTTTACAGATGAAGTAGCAGTGCTTCGCCTTCGGAGAATATAGTTCCCAGTATGTGTACGGTTAGAAGATGGCTGTGTCTCATGTGACCTTGTTATCTGTACACACTCTGACTATACAAATCACAACATGTAAATAGGAAAATTTTGGTGTTATTTTGTCACTTATTAGGAGCAGTGTGCTAGCTGGAGCCATTTATCTCCAGTCTTGGGTGCGTCAGACAGAGTTACGGCACGCACGGAGATGAGAAGGGTATGTGTGGACTTATCTAACTCTGAGGGATACGGTGAAGAAGATAAAGTCCCAAAAAGTCGGCGTGTTCCTTTAACGTCAAACATTGTCCTAACAATTTGAAATTTATCACGACACCCATTTGAAAGTGTAATCCTGAAAGCCCTTCCCTGTGAGAGTGTGTGTGTGTGTGTGTGTGCGCGCTCACACCTGCCGCCAGCTCTCAGACGTGTGGACTGGCGTTGGCAGGATCTCTGGGTTTTTCAGCTCGTGATTTGAGAGTTTGGCTCCGCTCGTATCAGAGCAACAGTGATCGGCTCGAAGGAAAGAATGCAGGGAATTTAACTGAGCAAGACTCTGCTGGTGAGGGAGAATGTGCTGAGCTAGTTTTGTTACTTCTAGTACATTTTAAACACAACTTTGTTTTCCATTTATGTACGCTGAATCCTGAAAAGCGTTGAGTTTCGTGCTGATTGTTTGAGGTTTGCATGTTTTTTTTGTCATATCATTGTCATATCATATTTGATACATCAGGCTTTTATGGCTCATATAGTAATGATGTTGTGATAATATTAAGGAAGAAACAGCTCAATTGTATTCAGAGGCTCAAAATGAGCAACAATATGGAATTGGTGAAGATGCTGATATTTATATGGCCTTTATATGGATTACATAAATCTTTATAACAGACTGCTCACATTAAATGCATATAAATATCTGTCATCACTCTATATCTGCCAATAATAGTAAGATTATTTTTAAATGCTTAGTTTTATGATCAAAGCTGTAGTTTTAAAACTTAAAATGCAATGCAATACAGTGATGATTGAGAGATGAACGAATAAACCTTCCTCAAAAGCCTGATGATCATATGATTTTTCTAATAAATGATGTCTGGATAATCAAGTAAACCTCAGCTGATTCAGTCCAGTTGAAGTATTACTAACAATATTAAAGTTACTATACGTTTACTTGATAAAAATCAGTACGTTTTCTCAGTAAAGAGACGTGAACCACGAGCTGAAGGAGGACGTTTGTACAGTTAAAAAGGCTTTTACTTGATAAAAAGTTTAAACTACACTGTAAAAAAAATATGATCTATAAGTTATGAGTATGACAATATGTTTTTACATTGCTGTAACTCGTCAAAATAAGTTAAGCATTTTTGAACTTTTTTTATGTTATACAAGATTCAACTCATTTTTTAAAGTCAGTTTAATGTAATTTAAAGGGGGGGTGAAATGTTCATTTTCACTCAATCTCCTGTTAATCTTGAGTACCTATAGAGTAGTATTGCATCCTTCATATCTCCAAAAAGTCTTTAGTTTTATTATATTTATAAAAGAAAGATAGGCTGTACCGAGTCTTTCCGGAAAAAAACGAGCGGCTGAAGGCGGGCCGTGTGGGCGGAGCTAAAGCTGTGCTAACGCGCCGAGCTAACAACACACAGAGACATTTGTTCAACAGTTTTACTCACCGCCTGCGAACCTTTATCATTGTGACTGCTCGATCCTTAAGCATTAGACGATCTGCAAATCCGTCGATCTGGGCTTTGTTTATAAAACAATCATCGTCAAAATGCAGGGAACAACAGTCTTTACACAACTCCGTTTATGCTCAGGAAAACAAACTCCATCCACGGGTTCCTTAACGCTGGGTTCTTTGGGAATCTGTGCAGGGATGTCTTGCCCTGGCAACCAAAAACCCACTTCTTTGGTGACATTGACTTCCCTAAAGCCGAGCAGAGCGCTTTGATGGGCGTACTGCTTTCGCTTTCTTCTCTCTCTGGTCTACGGTTGCGCGCGCGCCCGCGTCCTCCCGGAGAAGTGCCCTTAGGACCCGTATAAGGAAATTCCGCTACATCTGACGTCACACATGCCCATACTCGAAAAAAACTTTCCGAAACTTGTGACAAACTGGAAGGAGCATTTTTGGAACAGAAATACTCCTTCAAACGTACAATTTAATTTTTGAAACTTTGTCCATGTTTAGCATGGGAATCCAACTCTTTAACAGTGTAAAAAACTCAGTATGCATGAAATAGCATTTCACCCCCCCTTTAAGTTCAAATGACTCAAACATGCAAGTTGGATTGAGATTGTGTGCTACAGGTTCTTCAGCACATCTTTGGCCTATCAAATATGATAAAGTGTGCGGTTTATGCAGTGCTGGATCTCTCTTCTCCTCCAGGTTGTGTGTGTGTGGTTTCTTTGTATTAGTTGCATGAGTTTTTCTGATCGCGCGGTGTCAGCCAATCACATCGCAGCCGGCTTGATTTCACCGCTGGAGGTTAGGATGAGAAATCAGTGTGTTGATGAGAAATCAGTGTGTTGATTGTGCTGGGATCAGGAAACTGATTGCCGAGAGCGTCGTGAAGAACGAGACACACTGCAGACTCTGATCATGAACGCGTCTGATTGAATGATATCAGCAGACGGAGATGATGAGAGAGGAAAGAAGAGTTATTGAAGAACACAATCGGCCAAAAATACATTCTGATGGATGAAATCAAGTCTCACTCTACGTTTGAATGGCGTGTGTGTTGTGTTTGTGTGTTATCAGATTTGTTTTCGAAGTGCTTGAACGTTTGTTTGATTGTCCGTTAATAAGATCAGGTTTGACGTGTCTGATGGACACATACGGTGTTATATGGAGACTATTTAAGACTTTTATTGAATTAAAGCGTCCAGTTATTGTCTTGGAAGTTTAATGTTGTTTAGTATTTTTAATGTAATCCTGTGTATCTTAACGATCAAATCAGTCCGGAAACGGATCTTGGTTAAATATAGGCTTTTTTATCACAAAGTTTGTGGTCTGTAAGATTGTTTATGTTTCTGAAAGCTCACCAAAAGTTGCATTTATTTGATCAGCAATACAGTAAAAACAGTAATATTGTGAAATATTATGGCAATTTAACATAGCTGTTTTCTGTGTGAATATATAATAAAGTGTAATTTATTCCTGTGATCAAAGCTGAATTTCCAGCATCATTACCCCAGTCTTCAGTGTCACATGATCCTTCAGATTCAGTATAAATGTTTCTGTTCAAGTTTAATAATGACACACTAATTTGAGATATTCATTGTCTTGTGCCAAAGAATACATATTTGAAAATATTTTGTTGCCTGAGTTGCTTTGGGTTTGTAGCATAGATACTTTTTTTATTAGCTTGTAGAGTAGCTTGACTTATTTAAATCGAGTGGCTTGTAGTTTGAGAAAATCCAGTTTTAAAGTAGCAAACACACTGTATGTTTACACATGCTACCTGTATCTCATGTAGATGTTGAGGTTTGAGAGGAGAAAACCACACACTGATGTCATTGATGCAAATTAAAAACTGTGTGTGTGTTAGCAGTAAAGAAGTCGAGCTGGTCTGTCCTGTTGAGTCACTGTTTGGAGGTTTATGAACCGGTTGGTGGTTTTGTCTCTTGCTGAGCTGCAGATTGAAGTTTGATGATCCACACACACACAGATCTGCAACACACACACACACACACACACACACACACACACACACACACACACACACACACACACACACACACACACACACACACACACACACACACACACACACACACAGATCTGCAGGACACACACACTCTTTCTCACAGTCCGCTCTTGTAAACTGTACTGTTAGCAAGTCAGTTGTCTCTAGTGCTCTCAGTGTGATTGAAGTGTTAAAGTTCCGTATGTGTGTGTCGTCTTGCTAACATGAGTTATCCAGAATGCATATTACCATGGTACTTTTCTAGAAAGATAGTAGGCTACTTACTGTGTCATGTGTAATGCAGTAGCATGCTTTATATGGGCATTGATGGTTCCATGAAGAACCTTTAAAGGGATATTTCACCGCTGGAAAGATGAATGTGTATTTAAATTGGGTCATTTATGTAGTAGAAATGTGAAATTATTTTAGAAGTTGGTGTCTTCAAGACCAACCATTATTTTTGGCTCATGTGGATGAAAGACAACAACTCCCAGAATGCACTTGCTTCGCTGCCCTACGAGGCCACGCCCAAGACATGCCTACCGGTTACAGAGGGCAGTGTCAGGAGAAATGAGGCTACTAGTGACCCGAAACTGAAAAGATGCCGTTTTATCGTGAGATCCCCCGATGGGCGGGTTGAACACATGCGGAACGAGCTCCTCCTACTGGCTGTAGTCTCTCGCCTCTGGACAAAAAAGCCTCCGATGACGCAAAATGACGATTACATATATATTATTGTAATCTAACAGTTCTTTTAAAGAACTGAAAGGATGGTTCTACTATGACGTCATTGCAAAAACCTACTTTTCGTTTTTTTTTTTTTTTGTTCTATAAGACAACTGCATTCGTGTGAGTTCAGGTGTTCATAATGACACCAATTTAATGTCTTTTAGACATTATCTTAATCATAATTTTCCACTTTTAAAGTTTGTAAGCATCTAATTGTGTGACATCATCACCTTTACCTGATGTCGCAATCAGCACCTGTTTTATATACAAGACCTCTCTCTCTCTCTCTCTCTCTCTCTCTCTCTCTCTCTCTCTCTCTCTCTCTCTCTCTCTCTCTCTGTCTCTCTCTCTCTCTCTGTCTCTCTCTCTCTGTCTCTCTCTCTGTGTCTCTCTCTCTCTCTGTCTCTCTCTCTCTCTCTCTCTCTCTCTCTCTCTCTCTCTCTCTCTCTCTCTCTCTCTCTCCTCTCTCTCTCTCTCTCTCTCTCTCTCTGTGCAGTGGCACAAATCTGCAATTCAATTTGCAACAGTTTAATTTGTGTTTAAGATGCAAATGTAGCCTTTCTGATAATGAGAATGCTAAACAGAGAGGAGGGAGTCCAGAGCACTCACACACTCATTCATTAGCTCTCAGTAATCGTGTCAACACACACACACACACACACACACACACACACACACACACACACACACACTCCACAGCAAATGAGACGCAAGACAGAATAGAATTATCTGTCTGTAAAGGTCACAAAATGAGAGTTGAGAAATCGAATGGAAAATGTCACTGTTCTAAAACGGTTCTGTAGAGCCGAGAGACGGACAGCGTACAGAACACAACCATTCGCTGTCTATGAGCTTATATCGAAGAACTTAAGATCAAATATAGTCTGACTATAGTATGACTGACTACCACACAATGCTTTGTAAGCTAATATTTCAGACAGTAAAGTGTAAACTATAGTTCTTTGTCTGTAGTTTTTCTGGTATAGTCAGTCAGAGCTTGTTTGAGCTGTTCACTCGTTCTTCATGCGTCCGGGTTCATTTGAAGCACTCGCGATAATGCACTGCAAACAATTCATGTGTTTCTGAATTCACTTAATTTACTTATTTGCATAACAGCATGTGACTGGAATTTAAAGTGCACAATAATCAGTCATTGCCAAAAAGCGCAATGTATATGATGTAATAATGTCGGCAGAGACTGAGAGAGACGGATGAGTCAAGGCAACATTTCTCCTGTTTTACTAGTTTATCATTCATTCTCTCGGAGAGTCATGCATATGCATGTATGCAAATATGCACATCATCATGTGATTCAGCGTTTGACTGCTCAGATGTGTTTTCATTCTCAGATCGCATGCCTCTCGCATTCCTCTCTGCCGAACCTGTTAGATTTAAAGGGGACATATCATGCTAAATCCACTTTTTTAGCCCTTAAATGCATTTTGTTGTATATTTGGAGTGTTTAGAAGTACAGAAAAGTTGAAATTATTCTCTTCAGGTGCTTCGTTGATATCTTTATATTCTGTTTTGGCCTTATTTTTCAACCTGTTCAGATTTTTTCTGTTATCTATGACGTTTTGTGAACTATTACGTCACAGTATTTGCAGCGGAACTGCCAAATAAGGACATTGACTTCTGGCCCAACACTTCGAGCAATCCGCCATTTTTATTTCTCGCTGCAATTTTGTAGTCCAAGCTAAAGGATGCAGAAGTTACGAGAGGGCAAGTTAAAATGTTCGGTTGTTGGATGTAGTAACCCACACGCTTCATTACACCGTCTAATGTAGATGAACTGCTGCGCTTGTGACAGGGCGCATGTTTAACTGAAAGAACGAGCAGAGAGAGAGAGACCCGGTCGCGCGCACGCACTCTCTCTCTCTCTTCGGAGCCAGGCGAAAGTGTAAACAAGACACCGTCTCCAAACTAGACGCTGTCTTGCTCTCTCTCCCTCGCACATATTAATCAAAGTAAATCGACACGGTGGTAAAAGGTCGGAAGACCAAAGTTTCATGTGTAAATACAGTAACACACCATTGCGATACATCCATATGAAGACGTTGTTCTGCAGGTTCGTCGTCTTCATTTTCATCTCGCTCCGGCTCCGACTCTGGCTCGAACATGTAAGGCTGGCTGGACAAGTCTTCCGTTGTTGACATTTTGTTAATAACGTGTGAATAAAAGTTTCTGTGCCGCTAGATAATCGTATCTCTGCTATCAAGCTACAAAAATGGCCGAACGGGGTGGAGTTGAACCGAGTGTCACCTGGAGAGGGGGCGGGGTATGAAGTGTCTCAATTGTATTTAAAGAGACCGCACCAAAACGAGTTGCTCTCAGACGCACATCAGAAAAGGGGTGGAAAAGGGGCCTGTGGAGCTATAATAATGAGGAATTCAGACCCAAGCATTGCAGTTCCGCTTTATATAGACTACAAATGTATGATTTATATGTTAAAAGGAACGATTTAAAAGCATGATATGTCTCCTTTAAAGAACTTGAGCATTTTTTCTGCAAGCTATCTTGTGTTTTATCTCTCGAACGCACGCATCTGTGCGAGCCGCACTGTATCTTATGCTTCACTGACCGTGTGAAAAGCAGAACCTGGGAAAGACTGCAGGAAAGAGAGAAGGACAGACAGTGTTGATAGACCGAACCCTCACGAGTCTTCAGAGCAGAGGATTCTGGGTAACAGGCTCATAAACCCGGTGGCTAGTTTCTTTTTTTTTTTGTCATCTTGGTCTGTTTTGCAGGAATTTGAGACACCTGGTTTTCCCAAATGCTTTTGCTTCACTGAATCATTCTCCTGTGAAGGACTTGCATGAAGTCCAATATTAAATAAAGGCTGAGGGATGTTCAACTAACACTCACACTTTCATAGTGTCATGTGTGTTTACCAAAACAGTCAAAGTTTGAAGGTCACACACTTATTCAGTTGCACCTGCTTCCATTTATTTGTGAACAGGAATGAGGCTTTAAAGTCCAAAAGCTTACACATTTAGAAAAATATTGATAAAATATCATGTGTGTGTGACTTTTCTTTAGAATTCTTTAGTATACATGGTTCTATGAATATGCTAATGAGCCCCGTCTCCACTCACTCACTCAGATCCACTGGTTGACGATCGCACGTTGATCTGATTGGTTACAAGGTAGTTTGTGACGTCAGAAACACCAGCGATTTCAAAGCGTGTTTTTGAGACTGTCTTTGGTAAGGAGGAAATACTCAGCAATGCTGTCGACTTATGAATTTACACATGGTTTAAAAACATATTAAAAAACCCCACATATAAACATTAAAAGCTGGATTTTCACCACAGGGGGAGTTTAAGTTTACAGTCTTCTATCTTTGTTTTTTTGTCTGATTTTGAAATACTTTTTTGCTTCAAAGCAAAGATTGTAATGTGAATGTGATCCTCTTCGTAGCTGATTTGTTTGGTTCATGACTTATAACTTTAAACAAAGATGTTTTTCAAATCCTAATGGGACTTCCAGAACCAAACCCACTGAGAAAAAAACATTCTTTCATGACTAAAATCAGTGATAAGATCAGTAAGATGATCTGATAAAATGAGGCTTCAGAATATATTCTCTGCCAAACTCGTCTTTCAACTTTTATTTTAATTTTAATTCAGAATGTTGCTATTTTGTTGCGGCAGTGTTTTGTTTGGTTGCTGGGTGGTTTCTTTCTTATTCAGAGATGTTTAGATCAGATAATGGATCATATAATCGTTTTATAGGTCTAGATTTGTGGTAGATGTCTCTCTGCATGTCTGTTTGCCTCATGAGTACAGAGATCTTGACAGGCGAGCGGGTCAAAAACCTGTTTCTGAAAGCTTAAATCTGGAGATGAGTGTGTGTGTGTGTGTGTGTGTGTGTGTGTGTGTGTGTGTGTGTGTGTGTGTGTGTGTGTGTGTGTGTGTGTGTGTGTGTGTGTGTGTGTGTGTGTGTGTGTGTGTGTGTGTGTGTGTGTGTGTGTGTGTGTGTGTGTGTGTGTGTGTGTGTGTGTGTGCGAGGGGATTTTCTCCTCTATGGGGGGTCGAGGGACCGACGGGTCAGGCATTAAAGGGACGAGTGTAAACAACATCTGTTTATTCCCCTGCCTTATTTCAGGTATTACTACTGTAAATGCTCGCATAGTTTTAGATTATAAATCTACTTATAATGTTTGAAGATGATCATTTTAATTTTTTATGATTTTACGGTGGTATTTTGGGGTAAATGTTATGCATACAGTTCATAATTGTTGGATTGTGCATTGATATATTCATGGAAGTAAAATAATGCCAAATGTTTTTGAAACAAAAAATCTTGTTGAATTGCACTACTTGAATTTTTTTTTGCATTGCATTAACCATGCTGGCATTTTAATGCGTTGTATTTTTAGGACTTGCATTTTTATGGGCTGAAATTCAACATGGTTGTATATTTAAGCTGTGAATAATTCAATTAAAAACATTAAAACGTTAATAATCCATATTCACCTTTCAGATTTCACTTCCAAAATATACATTGTTTAAAAATATATAATATAGCCTAATATTCAACAGGCAATTTTCGGTCCATTATATTTCGCTTTGCAAATTCACTTCTACAAATTCAAAATGCAATGCTTTTTTTTTTTTTAGTTAGTGGAAATTTAACAAGCGTTTTTGTTTCAAAAACATGTTTGGCATTATTTGACTTCCATACCCCTCCATGCACAGGTCAGCGCTGTATCATCTGTGTTCTGCTGGATACACACACATGTTGAGTTTTGCATGCAGATCGTTTCTCTGAGGCTTATTTAGCATGTTTAATTAATGGGATAATGAGCTGTGAAATGACCATGTCATTGCTGACTCGCCACTTCCTGTGAACTCGTGTTCACCTTCCCATCCTCCATCGCTCAGAGTTTAAAACATCACAAATGTCAAAGTGAAGAATCACCCAAATATTATGTACGAAAACATGTAATCCTAAATAGTGAATTGTATGCAGTGATAAACCTTTTTAACTGTAGTTTTTAAACTTTAAACTTAGTTGTTTAAAGCCGTAACTAAGTGCTGTCCAGTTAGTTCGTCACACTGCAAATGGAAAGTCATGTTAAGCACATTGCGTTATGGGATTCAGGATCCACGTTTGCTCTGTTCTGGCAAATACAGAACATGATTCAGAAATGCACATTGTGCACAAAATGAAATAGTATAGTACTTTGTTCTTCTATTTTACAAGTTTCTTATAGTTTGTGTCTGCTTTTTTCCCCACCTGAGACTACTTGTTTATATGAGTATATTGCTTCTGTGTGTGTTTTCAACACGTGAGCCGCATCTCGTCTTTTTCGGAGTGTATTCTGTGTGTATTCTCGCTCCAGATCTGAGAGGCGAGTTCTGTAATTGATATGCCACAAGTAATAAATCAGCCGTCCGCCTGCAAGCACTCGCCATTATCTGAGGAGACGGGTTTAGAGGTCTGTCCGCAGTGTGTGTACGTGAATTTATGCTCTGTTTTCTAAAGCAGAAGGGTTGTGAGACGACTCGCTGAATAACGTGTCCTCGGGCAGCTGTGGGAAAAATGGAGGATGAATTGACTTCCATATTAACTCTGTCTCATGTTCCTCATGCTGAAATGTGCTCCAGCGTTTGTGTGTGGCGGGTGAATCTCACCAGGAACGTCTTTTGCCCCAAAGCAAAAAAGCAAAAAAAGACATTTTATATGTTGCTTACAGTAAAATTAAGAATGAACCATTTTTTTTGCATTGCACTGCAAAGACATTTGTGCATTGCATTTCCATGGTGTTGTTGTTAATTAAATTTTTGTTACGTTAATTAAATAAAACATTTATAAAGTTTCTACATTTTTATTGGATGCATGTTCATAAATAAATCTTGTGGTAGATGTGCCTACAGGTTCTAGGATTGTAATGTTTGCTCAATAGTCTGTGGTTTTCTGCTAGGATGTGTGGGAACGGCTCATTTGACTGACACAAGTAGAAACTGATGCCACTGATAACATTGAGCTAGGCTGAGATCTGTGATATAAACAAGGACATCTATGATAACAGCACTATGCACAGACAGATAAATATTCAGTGGCAGATTCAGGCACTTGCAGATTCATTGATTGGCGTAATTTAAGCGCTTACTGATGTCTGAAGTGCAGGTACTCGTGGGAAATTGGCGTATCTAAAAGTGGAAGATGAGAACACAAGATGAAAGAAAGCATTCAGGGATGTTAGGCAAGAATTTCTTTTATCTCTTGATGAGATTGATAATTCTCTTAAGATGTAGGTCCTTTCTGAGGCATTCTGGCTTACATTTTTTATCATTTAGCCTATAGTTTCATGTTCATTCCCTTTCATTCTTAGACTTTATCTCTAAAATCACAAATACTTCCATTGCCAGATAGCAATATGAGGGGATACAGATGCAATTTGGTTTGATATTTACGGTTGACTCTGTCACGGCCGATCCGCTCAAATGAAGAGAAATGAGGTTTGGGAATCTAGTACAGGTTTCTGCCTCTTTCTTTTTTTCTTTTGCTCTGGTTTGCACGCAAGTGCACACACAGTTACTCAGAGAGATCTTATGACTTCCCTTACAGTACAGTGGTGGTACCATAGTACAGTAATGGAAATTGCAGAGTACTGAATGGTTACCATATTGTGCTACTTAAAATAATACACAATGCTACTATGGCACATGTCCAAAAACATGGTAGTAGGATACATTTTTGATAGTTTTAAAGAGCCAACTGGCTCTACGTTTTATGGCTTCCTATAAAATGTATGAATACAGTAATAAAATAACCACTAGCTATTAGCCACTACTATCATAGAAATAAAAAATAACAGATTCTGAAAGCTTCTTTATGCTGTTTGAAGGAGAGCTATATTCATTTACTATGGTTTTACAGTAGTAACAATGATTGTATGAACCATTTTGGGTTACACTGGTAATGCTATGGTTACTAATTGTATGGAAAAATAACAAAGTATTTGAAATTTCCTGTAAAAAATATGATAGTAGCTCATCTCTAAAATTGAATTTGAGTTAGAGTTTTGGTTGGTTGGTCCTCTGCTGATAGACAGAGGAATAATTTCCTTTCTCTGGTCCATTTTTGTGCATGTTTCTGGAGATCTGTGGAATGACGCCACTTCCCATCATCTCGTCCTTGGGGAATGATGGACAGATAAGAAGACCATCAGTTCACTGCAAACAGGAAAAAAGCAATGGAGATAAGAAATGGGCAAAGAAAAGGATAGAGAAAGGAAACCATTCCTCCTACTTTCCCTCTGCACTATCTCCTCTTTTTATTTCCTTTATCTTTCACAGTTTTCGCTTGCCTCCGGCTTTCTCCTGTTGCTGAGATTTTCCTGTTTTTGTAGTTCTGTCGTCTCATTTTTTCCAGTGGAAATGGTGGTGAACTCAGATTGGTTTGTTTGGATTTATTTTCTGTCATCAGCACAATTGCAATTTGTTTTCCTAACAATTAATTTCCTAACAATTAACTTTTATCCAAAACAACTACAGGTGTAGTTTCTCTGGAGTAACCTGTGGTTTCATGGTTGGTCACCCTTTTGAGTTACCAGTCCAGATCTTTATTCACTGTGATATCAGTCCTGAGTTTGTTGATCTGTTGACTAAATGGCAACATCTAAACCAGGGCTGGATTTGAAGCCACTGCCCTGCAGAGTTTAGCTCAAACCCTGATCAAACACACCTTCCTGTAATTTTCTAGTAATTCTGAAGACCTTAATTAGCTTGTTCATGTGTCTTCTATCTGAACACTGGGCAGTGACTCTCCAGAGCTGGATTTGAGGAGATCTGGGCCTAGTTACTACAAATAATTGTACAGCATATTTTAGTGCAGTTTACCACAGTTTTCTCAATGGTCTGTCACCATTCTGAAAGAATTTTGGATCATATAATTATGGTGAACAGATATAATCGTTAAAATGCATATATGAATCATATATGCATAATGCATTGTGGAACTCTTATTGGTTTTATACTGAAATGTGTGTTCTCAGGTCTGTGAATTAGAATAGAAAAAGCTGTATGAATCATTTCATGTTGACTTGAAACAGGACAAAGTAATTTTCTTACCCTTGTAAAATTTAGAACAACTTCAAGCATTTCAGACCTCAAAGACTTTAGACTTGTTTGTTGTTCAGGGCCCTTTTAGAGGTATACCGTTATTTGCATACTTGATCTACACAAAGCTGCTGTCAGACACTTTGTGATGATGGATGTCTTGTGCCAGTGCTGAAGCGGGTCCAACTCTGCAGCTGTGGTGTTGAGATTATTTACAGTACATCTCTAATCCATCTTCACCCTCTGAGCTATCAGTCTTAGTAATTAAAAGTTGACACGGTTCGCCTCATTCGACCACGGTTCTAAATGATTGGTTGCAAACTGAAAGAAATTGTCTTGACTCTCTTTCCCCACTGTTTGACTTTGAGAAATGATGCATAATGAATCAGATATGTTACATTTGCACTCCATAATGTGTGTTTTTTTTGCCCTGCAGGATTCCCGGACGAGGAACTGAGGTGGATGTTGGAGTGGATGACGGTTGTGTGAGAAGGCAAGGAAGCATTGAATCAATAAGGCTTGTCCTGCCTTCCTTTCTTATTTGTTGAGTTCGTTTAAAAGTCCCAGATTGAAGACTAATAGCGTGGACCACCACATCTTTCACTTGTGAGGACCAGCGCAAATATGTGGCCTCAGCAGGGGCCGCAATGCATTATTAGCCCAAGGACTGTAATGCTCCTTGGGCTGCTGACAATCTGCATTTCCCCCCACCTTTCTGGAGGAGCACCAGAGCCATTTAAGTCCTTCTTGCCCCCTGAATGGGGTCTGACGCATTTAGCCATCCATAACAAGACAGGAGATGTTTACGTTGGCGCGGTAAACTGGATCTACAAGCTCTCTAGCAACTTGACCAAGTTGAGGAGTCATGAGACGGGTCCGGTAGTAGACAATGAGAAATGCTATCCACCTCCGAGTGTACAGTTATGCCCCCATGACCTTTCCCCAAATAGTAATGTGAACAAACTGCTGCTAATAGACTATCCCCAAAACAGACTCATTGCTTGTGGAAGCACCTCGCAAGGCATCTGTCAGTTTCTGCGCCTGGATAACCTTTTCAAGCTTGGCGAGCCACAACACCGCAAGGAACACTACCTCTCCAGCGTCGCTGAGTCGGGAACCATGTCCGGCGTCATCATCTCTGAGGGTCATATCAGCAAGCTTTTCATTGGGACGCCCATCGATGGGAAATCGGAGTACTTCCCAACACTTTCCAGCCGTAAGTTGATGGCCAATGAGGAAGATGCTGACATGTTCAGCTTCGTCCACCAGGACGAGTTTGTCTCGTCGCAGCTGAAGATCCCATCGGATACGCTTTCCAAATTCCCAGCGTTTGACATCTATTACATATACAGCTTTAGCAGTGAGCAGTTTGTCTACTACTTGACCTTGCAGCTGGATACCCAACTAACTTCTCCTGATGCCAGCGGGGAACAGTTCTTCACCTCTAAGATCGTCCGACTCTGTATCGATGATCCCAGGTTCTATTCCTACGTGGAGTTCCCAATCGGATGCACCAAAGATGGCGTAGAGTATCGGCTGATCCAGGACGCCTACTTGAGCAAACCCGGAAGGCAACTTGCAAACTCTTTGGGAGTTTCTGAGCAAGAGGACATATTGTTTACAGTCTTCTCCCAAGGCCAGAAGAACCGAGCCAAACCCCCAAAAGAGTCAGCACTCTGCCTGTTCACGCTAACCAAAATAAAGGAGAAGATCAAGGAAAGGATTCAATCGTGCTATAGAGGAGAGGGCAGGCTGTCTTTGCCCTGGCTACTCAACAAGGAGCTACCATGCATCAACTCGGTAAGTCTCTGATGGCAGGCCATTAAGACACACTGCATGGCTATGACGATTGATTTGTTGGGTTGGATGAATGGGTGTGCTTCAGTAATGTCCTCTGCTAGAGTTCAGCTTCCATTATCTTGGTGCAAAGGGTGATTGTGATTAGATATAAGTGGAGAAATTGTATATCAGACTAGGGTCGTCCGGGTAGGACAACTGGGAACTTTGAGGAGTGGCCTAGTAAAGTCCTCTATAGCAGTGTTTCTCAACTCCAGTCCTGGAGACCCACTTACTAGAATGTTTTAGATGTCTTACTACCTGATTTAACTCATCATATTCCTAGGGGAAGATTTACTAAACAGGGCAAATTAGTGTGAGAGCGCAATTCCAAAACAGCACCGATGGGTTCTGCATGTGATCTTCTGACAACGTGCAAATTAAAGTACACAGACGCAGTCAGATCATTTCTATAATGACCAACGCAATCTACCAGGTAGCGTCTGGATTAAGACATGCTTTCGGGCGGTAAATAATGGCGTAAACACCAGTACATTGACGAGCACAAACCTTAGTAAATCACCTTGCGTGATTCATTTAAATACTCCCCTCCCATAAATTTTGTGCCTGAAAGGCAAACTCCTACAAATGCAAATGCATTAAGGTAAGCCGCAAAAATAACTGTCTCCACGCCTTTTCAGCGTTATTTTTTCACTGTGTGTCTTTAGTAAGTCCTGACATTACTTTTTTAACACCAAAAGAGGGTTTGCGCTGGCGCAAGTTGTTAGTAAATCTGTCCCCTAGTGTGTTTGAATATGGAGGCATCTAAAACATTCTGTGAGGTTGTTGGGACTGGAGTTGAGAAACACTGCTCTTTAGTAGAGTCTGTTTATTGGGCTGGGATGCAAATTTAAGAACGACACTGGATAAGACTACAGTGCAACTATTGTCAAGTACCTCGACTACACTATTAGCTTGTGTCTAACTTCATTAAAACGTTGTAGAATATAAATATCACTAGCACTCTTCCTGTCACCCACCTCCTGTTTCCTTTTGCGTCCGTTCTCTCTTGCTGTCTTTCTCCCAAGTGCTTCCATTATTCAGTCAGACAGGAACATCATTAGGGGAGTTGAGTAAATTTCATGAGTTGCTCTCTCGCTCATGCTTTCTAATTCATTTAGCGAGGCTTGATCCCATCTACTCTGCCATCACGGTCCTCTGGGACCAGGGCTTGCTTTTCGTCCTCTCGTTCGCTCACTCTTAATCTCTCTCTCCTCATTCGTCTCTGTTCGTCTCACTCCCTCTGTCTTTCTTGGGGCTTTCAATGGCAAAGAATGGCTTTCATTTAACCAAGCACTCAGAGATAAAGATCCCCATTTTTATTTTTCTGACTCGTTCCAAATCGGTTTGATCTTTCTCCCTTTCTTTATATTTAAAGTCTATCTGTAGAGCTCTAAGCGGGTGGATTAATAGAGAATGAAAGACGTTTTTGGGAAGCAAAACCGATACAGAGTGGCTGAACTTGTGACGTCTAAATACTTCAGCTCTAGAAACCATTCAAGACTCTTGAAACTCTCTCAAAACTCAAGTTATTTTTAAAAATAATGTTACACTTTCAGGATTTATAGAGTCAAAATAAATTATAATAGGCTCTTCACACTGTGCTTATCACTGACCTAATGTATTTTTATCTTTTCTTATTTTTAATCATGGATACACAACTGACCCCAAATTTCAGTGTGAAACAATTAGGGAACATCCAAGATGGTTGACTAGTCATCCAACAACTAACTAGGAAATTAGTGATGTTGATCAGTGAGTTAAATTTGTTTTAAATGAAGGCTCATATGACAAATAATTATTGCCCAGTGAGTCCAAAAGTTTAATTTGAAGCACTTAAACCTGCATCCAAAATGTGTAGGCCTATAGGGTGTTTTTTGGAGCCTTTCTTATGACTCTAACATATTAAATTTAAAATCAGGGGTTATGCTAGTTTAGAACAAATCTAAATGGATTTTAAATTGCTAAATCTAAATGGAAATCAAAGTTTCTGCTTATCTTTGGTGCCGTCCATGGTGACATTTTTTTAAATAATGCTTAAAAATATTGTGTTTCCAAATAAATGTTCTTTTAATTTGATATAATCTATCAGATTAAAAATGTATTACGGTTTTTGAAACCACAAGACAAATAAATTTGACAACGTGACATTAATTTTTTATTGTTGTTGTTGGCATCCTGCCTGTCAGTGATTGAGTACACTGCTAATTAACCTATTTACTGCCGTCCGTCTGACAGAAACACCTGTGTGCTCTTACTCACAGAAACACAGAAATCAGCCGTTTAAACCTCATCAGAACAGAATGTTGAAAATCTGGTGCTGCTTGAATGATTCACACTGATCCGATCAGGGCAGTGCGTTTAATAACTCGTTTAACGCATGAAATTGTTAGAATGTAGTTTACATAGTCACATGTGTCTCTCTCTCTGTCTGGAATGTGGTGTGGTGTGTTGTGTTTGGTTTCGCCTCTGCCCTGGGCAGACACATAATCAGCAGTCTGAAAACCACACACACACACACACACACACACACACACACACACACACACACACTCACACACTCACACACTCACACACTCATACATGTCTGGTTCACTATCTTTGTGGGGACTCTCCATAGACGTAATGTTTTTTATACCGTACAAACTGTACATTCTGCCCTTACACTGCCCCTGCCCCTAAACCTGCCCATCACACACACACACACACACACACACACACACACTGCCCCTGCCCCTAAACCTGCCCATCACAGGAAACATTCTGCATTTTTACTTTCTCAAAACAACTCATCCTGTGTGATTTATAAGCCTTTTGAAAAGTGGGGACCGCTGGCTGGTCCCCACAATGTAGGTGATCTCAGGTTTTACTATTCTTATGGGGACATTTGCTGGTCCCCACAATGTAATATAAACAAGGGCACACACACACACACACACACACACACACACACACACACACACACACACACACACACACACACTGTGAGTTATGTTTGTGTGTGTTTTTTTGGTTTGTCAACCTGTTTAGTCCTGTATTAGTTTTCACCTCACTAGTAAAGTGTGAATGTGTGTTTGTGTGTGTGAGAGAATGTAATTACTTCAGCACACACACTTTTGAGTGAATGTAATGCTCATCTTCTCTGCGTGACCCATGAGGATTGAGAGAATACTGCATCACATCAGCATCAGTCGAGTGTGAAATAGCAGTGGGACTCGAGCTCTGTTTCAGGCAGAATAAGGTCTTTGTGTCATGAACACCTGAGATGCATCACATACATTACCATTCAAAAGTTTGGAGTCAGTAAGATGTGTTGTTGAAGAAATAATTCAGCATAATTCAACATTAAATGAACGACAGTAAAGGCATTTATTTAATGCTATAAAATATTGCTATTTACAACACTGATAAATAATAATCATAAATATTTCTTGAGCATCAAATCATCATATTAGAGTGATTTCTGAAGGATCATGTGACACTGAAGACTGGAGTAATGATGCTGAAAATTCAGCTTTGATCACAGGAATAAATTACACTTTACTATATATTCACATAGAAAACAGCTATTTTAAATTGGCATAATATTTTCACAATATTACTGTTTTTACTGTATTTCTGATCATATAAATGCAGCTTTTGGTGAGCTTTCAGAAACATAAACAATCTTACAGACCACAAACTTTGTGATTAAAAAAAAAAGCCTATATTTAACCAAGATCCGTTTCCGGACTGAAACGGGATCACAGTTTATCATATATTCACATAGAAAACAGCTAATTTTAAATTTTATTTGTATTTCATACTATTACTGCCTTTACTGTATTTTTGATCAATTAAATAAACCTTGGTGAGCAGAAGACACTACTTTTTAAAAAACATAAAAATAAATCCTACAAACTGCAAACATTTGGAATGGTAGAGCATCTCTTTAGAGAAGACAGTCCCATAATGCATTGCATCAAACTTGGTAAAAATCTATCCAGTACCAATTTCCATTTATTTTTTGTGTTCTGGGGTTTTCACAGGGATTTGCCTTTATGCTAATAGTTAAAAGTCTGACTACACAAGACTGATATTTAAATAAGCTCAGCTCATGATGGCATACATATGGTGAATTAAATTACTTTTGATGTTTTCAAAGCCATAAATCCTCCAGCCAGGCTGTGTGTGTGTGTGTGTGTGTGTGTGTGTGTGTGTGTGTGTGTGTGTGTGTGTGTGTGTGTGTGTCTGTCTGAAGTGTGACTGCTTGACATCAGGTTTTTAGCTCAGAGGAGAAAAAGTGAGTTTGCTAAGTGAATTGATGCCCATCATCCTCTTCTTTTCTTCTGTTTCCTTTCTTCCTGCTGTGAGGTAGAGACTCTTCTGGATGGATTAAGACAGAAAGAAAAACAAAGAGAAAAGGGGAGGTGAAGAGAGAAAAGACAGAGAGAAAGAAAGAAAGGTTATTGATGTGTGCCTGGGCGGCTTTAGAGGACACACACACACACACACACACACACACACACACACACACACACACACACACACACACACACACACACACACACACACACACACACACACACATACACACACACTTAGCTTTCTGAATGAGCACATACCACAGACTTTTGTTTATATATAAAGCAAAGTCTAACCTAAACTCTAACCCTAGGTAGATATATAATTCTTAAAGTCTACAGTTGTAAAGTATGGCAAGTTAGCCAAATATATTTAACCTTTTATTCAAGCTTTTTTCAAAATACGGGGTGGAAAATGTATGGAATTTTGTGAATGGATGACATTCACATTCTGTGGAATTATGCTTTCATTGGAGTTCTGTGGGCGCAGAAACAGACTCTCTCTCTCTCTCTCTCTCTCTCTCTCTCTCTCTCTGTCTCTCTCTCTCTCTCTCTCTCTCTCTCTCTCTCTCTCTCTCTCTCTCTCTCTCCCTCTCTCTCTCTCTCTCTCTCTCTCTCTCTCTCTCTCTCTCAAAAATAACAGGAGGAGTACATTGGTTTTATAAGTATTGTATATATGTATCAGCCTTTTCCCACTCACTAACTTTCATGTCCTTACGTCACCTTTCCAGGGTTTCCTGCAATACAGTGACCTTGCTTTCCCGTTTTGGCATCCATGTAATAATAAATGACCTTACTGGTGTGTGTGTGTGTGTGTGTGACATCCGCTGATACTGTTTTTAGGAAAACCCACCCATACCCAGTCATTGACCCTTTTGGCGGAGTCTCTTTCTCTAACTCTCTCTCTATGTTCCTCTGTTTCAGCCTCTCCAGATCGATGATAATTTCTGCGGGCAGGATTTTAACCAGCCTCTAGGGGGCACCAGCACCATCGAGGGCTCTCCCCTCTTCATCGACAAAGATGACGGAATGACTTCAGTCGCTGCGTACGATTATCGCGGGAACACGGTGGTCTTCACAGGAACACGCAACGGCCGAATGAAGAAGGTAAGAGGCGTGCAGCTCTAGATTTGATCTCTTTGTTCTCCTAACACTGTGTGGAACAGAAGAAGGGAGTTTGAAGTAGTTTATGAATCACCTCTTGGTGTTTTGTGTTGTAAAGTTTATATGATGAGGAAAAATTTTTGGGTTATAAGAAACCATTAACCAAATCAAAACTGGCCCTGTTTAGTTTCTTAATGCATGTTCCTGGTCATATTGTGAATGATTTATTGGTGCAAATTATTCCAAAGAAAAAGAAAATTGCTTAATTTTCTCATTATTATTCAGTGTTTAATGCTGATTAGATTCAGGTGTTGTGCTTGGGAATGTTTGTAACTGTTCATTACCTACAAATAGCCAAGTGTTTTAAACAGTCTAGATGTGTTAAGCAGAGATTTGGAGAGGATTGTTGCACTGTGGTTTTCATGCATTGTTTATAGTTGATAGTTTCTACTGTTCTGATTTAGGCATTGCATTGATGAGCTGTGGAAAGTGGTTTATCAGACCTCCGACATCAACCACTGATGTTGACGTATAATTTGCATGTTTTCACGCTATATCGGCCGATTTTTTAATTATCGGCACCGGCCAATTGAGGACTATTTCAATAGAGCACTATTTGTAATGCGTTCTCCACTAGATTAATCACTTATGCTTGTGTTATTCTCATTTTTTAGGTGTTTTAGATGCTTGAGGAACTATGCGAATTAGCTGAAGTGTTCAAAAGTAAATGGGAGTTTTGTAACATGACTTATTTTTGCTGTTTTGTGCTGTGAATGTGTAGTATGCATCAGGTGTGTGTGTGTGTGTGTGTGTGTGTGTGTGTATGATGAGCTCAGAATTCATTGTGTGTGTGTGTGTGTGAATGAGTGTGTTAGAGGCTCGCAGGAGTGTAAGGACTCACTGGAGCATCACATGATGGATTCACTGAGATGTGAAATGGAGGACAGACTCTGTCCATCCCTGAGAGATGGACTGAAGATGTGAATGAAATATCCAGCAGCTTTATGTGATGTGTGTGTGACAGTCAGGCACTGAAGTGCTCTTATCATACAACGTCTTTCATTTTTGTTACTTTCAGGTTCTTCTGTTTGTAGCATTTAGACCCATTTCACATTTAAATGGAATGGAAAGTATAAAAGCTAAAAACTACGGCTCTGGTATTAATATGCACTTTGGTCGATCGGATCACAAGTAGGCGCTAAATACAGGTGTAAAACATTTTGAGCTTGTCCACTTTTGACCACTTCCAGATGTAGTAGAAAACACATTTGACCGGATTGATCTCGTAGTGTAAACGCTCATGTGGTCGAACGTGTTCAAACAGCCACTAAAGACCATCTTCTCTCCGACTATTGATCTAATGTGTGAACATTATTGGGAAGATGGGATTTAAACTTTGTCGGCTGAAGACCCAAGTTTGGTTTGAAGATGAAAAACGTACCAAGCACAATGTTCTCTCTCCATTCCTGATTTCTAACACACACTCACAGCGTTCGGCCGATCTTGCGGCTTCAGAGCAGAAACTAAAGCTGATGCTCACCGTGTGTTTTTCCGTCATGAGCTTATTTTGAGCATTATATCTAAAGATCTGAAAACACACAAACATTTAACCGCCCACAGACCCTCCCCTCGAAGAAATCAGGACAGAAGTGGTTACTCCGTTACAAGTGAAAGTTATAAAGACAGATTTTTGCTTAGCTAAAAATACAGAAGTACTTGCTTTTAAAAGTAAATTTCCTTTTTTTTAATGTCAAAGCATTGTTTTATTATTGTTGTATGTACGCTGTGCCATCATCCACATGCACCATTCACCAGAAATTAAAAGAAAATATAGCTGCAAGCGGCAATTAACGGGGCTCAAGCATTTAAGACCTTTATGCCAAGCATTTATGCCAACTGTGCTGTTGGGCTCTAGTCCGAACCGAAATGTTGGCCCGAAACTATAAAATATCCATGTTGGAGAATACTCAAATGATATAGATCTATAGTACCAGTGCATCCTAATTCTTTGAAAAAAAATAATGGTTTTAAACATTTGTTTATCAGCCAATGCTGGATAATGATAAAGATTAGATTAAAAAGATTGATTGTGGACAACAGTAGTATTAAAGGCTTCATCTTCAGTTGAAATGTTTGATAGAATGTACTGTGAGCCCTCTGAGCATCAGAGATCCTTGAAACCTGGCATGTTTCTTCAGAATCAGTTGTTCTCTATATCTACACAGTTTTGTGAAGTTTCTACGTCGTGCACACAATGTTACTCACAATGGGCCATACTAGAAATATATTTTAAAAATTATCTGCTAAACGGTTTCATCGATCGAAATTCTTTTGACAACTTTTTGCCATGAGGGTCCCTAGATGATGCATGTGAAGTTTCGAGCAAATCGGACAAACGGTCAATGAGGAGTTCGAAAAAGTAGAGTTTTCAAATAATCACAAATATTTAACAAATGATTTGATTGACAACAGTGGTTCTTGAGGCAAAGTTGTTCAGTATGAGGAGATCTATCAAATGATATGTATATTGTGTGGATGTGTGAAACACCACGTGATTACAGAGACATAAAACTCGTTAGCGCCAACTAGTGGTCGATTTCTTTCAAAATTCTGATCGACCTCTAGGGCCAAGAGTCGAACATGCCCACCAAGTTTTGTTCTGATAGGCCTCGGTTAACCTAATGGCGGCCATGTTTTTCGAGATACACCAACGTCCTCATAGACAGACATGGCACCCTGGACAAAGACACTGCATGCCAATTTTCAAGTCAATCGGACTAACGGTTGCCTAGTTATAACTGTTTTATGCCTTTTTCGTATTATAGTGCCACCAAGTGGTGAACCGCCATTTTTTTGTGTGACCACAGAATGAGCTCGTACATGAGGATAAGAAGTTTGGTGAAAATATCTCAATGCTTTCAAGAGTTATAGCCATTTTAGTGAAAGTGGCCCCGCCTACTTCGAACGTTTTGGCGTCCTATCGCGAGCGTGAATCATCGATCGTAATTCTTTTTATAGCATTTTGCCAAGAGGGTTCCTAGATGATGCATGTCAAGTTTTCAGTGAGATTTTTTGGTGGGAAAATTTACACACCGGAAATGAAATCGGAGATATACATTTTGTTTGTCTTAAGTCAAGGATTCCAGTGATATAAGGCATATATCTACGACAAACGGTCTAGGAGTTATGAGAGGTTTCGTGTTGTCGATCACTGTAGTGCCCCCTATTGGCCAATCGGGGTCATACCTTGCGAGGTTCTCCGCAAATTGAGACCTACCATCTGACCAGGTTTCAAGTCTCTAGGCCTTACGGTTTGGTCTGACCGATCAGTTTTACGGCGGAATAATAATAACTTTGTGCTTGAACCCCTAAATATGCTTTTAGGCAAACAAAGCAAACATTTAAAATGAAACAAAACTTTAATCTTTTCAGAAAACTGAAACATACTTTCAAAGTTACGAGGAACCGTCGTCTTCCATTTCGCCATCAACTGATCAGTGTTCAGAAAACGTTGGGAAATCAGTGAACTTCACGTGACCCTTCAAGAGTGATTCCTGATGGCCTGTCTGAGGAAAACAAAAAAATCACGGTTTAGAGAAGAAACAAAATCATTCTCTGACTTTCAAAGCTGTTGCATAGAAACGACTTTCGAAGACCTTGATAGAAATGTAAAAGAGCGGAAAGTGTGAAATTTGTCTTTCAAATGCAGTGAAGTTAGTCATACGTTTCCCAGAAAAATACTCAAGAAGTGTACTTAAGTACAGCACTGTAAATGTAAAAAGTTAAAAAAAACATAAATGTACTTCATTACTGTCCACCTCGGCTGTTTTTTCTGGATCATTTAAAATAAGAGTTTAGTTAGTCAGTCCTAACCAGACACAACAACGACATCAAGCAATTCTATGCAATTCCTTCCGTTTTAATTCTTGAGAGATCGTCTTTATATGCAATGTTGCTTTTCCACCTGGTTAGTGCTATTTTAGGTGTGTGTGTGTGTGTGTGTGTGTGTGTGTGTGTGTGTGTGTGTGTGTGTGTGTGTGTGTGTGTGTGTGTGTGTGTGTGTGTGTGTGTGTGTGTGTGTGTGTGTGTGTGTGTGTGTGTGTGTGTGTGTGGAGGTGGTAAACCTGGATTAATCCTGATCTAAAGCGTCTGGGCACCAGTAACCCGTCTTGAGCTCTTCCCGTCTGGGTTTGCCTCGCTAGACCATTCAGTCTGGTCAAATCAACAACAGATGGACGAGCGAACAGGGACACACACACACACACACACACACACACACACACACACACACACACACACACACACACACACACACACACACACACACACACACACACACACACACTGCGGTCTGAACTCACAGTAAAGCCCTCTCTCTCTCTGAGTGATAATGTTGTTAATTATGGCTCCTCCGTTGAGCTTATTCTGGCCTTGAGTGTCAATAGCGTGTGTGTGTGTGTGTGTGTATGTGTGTGTGTTTGTCCTCGTTTACGACAGACCCTGAACTCAGTGTCAAATATAGCAAAACTATTCTAAATGATTTTGACAGAACTGATGCACATTGAGGATTAGCATCTGATGACACAGAGTTGATTTGAGCTGTTTTTAGAAGTTAAAGTTGCTGTAAGCTCTGGATTGACCCACTGACCTCTTGACCTCTTGACCTCAGCAGATGACAGTTTATTGAGACACTTGATCTCTCTCTCTCTCTCTCTCTCTCTCTCTCTCTCTCTCTCTCTCTCTCTCTCTCTCTGTCTCTCTCTCTCTCTCTCTCTGTCTCTCTCTCTCTCTCTCTCTCTCTCTCTCTCTCTCTCTCTCTCTCTCTCTCTCTGGGTTTAGTGATATACAACCCCAAATCAGAAAAAGTTGGGACACTGTACAAATTGTGAATAAAAACAGAATGCAATGATGTGGAAGTTTCAAATTTCAATATTTTATTCAAAATACAACATAGATGACATATCAAATGTTGAAACTGAGAAAATGTATCATTTTAAGGGAAAAATAAGTTGATTTTAAATTTCATGGCATCAACACATCTCAAAAAAAGTTGGGACAAGGCCATGTTTCCCACTGTGTGGCATCCCCTCTTCTTTTTATAACAGTCTGCAAACGTCTGGGGACTGAGGAGACAAGTTGCTCAAGTTTAGGAATAGGAATGTTGTCCCATTCTTGTCTTATACAGGCTTCTAGTTGCTCAACTGTCTTAGGTCTTCTTTGCCGCATCTTCCTCTTTATGATGCACCAAATGTTTCTATGGGTGAAAGATCTGGACTGCAGGCTGGCCATTTCAGTGCCCGGATCCTTCTTCTACGCAGCCATGATATTGTAATTGATGCAGTATATGGTCTGGCATTGTCATGTTGGAAAATGCAAGGTCTTCCCTGAAAGAGACAACGTCTGGATGGGAGCATATGTTGTTCTAGAACTTGGATATACCTTTCAGCATTGATGGTGCCTTTCCAGATGTGTAAGCTGCCCATGCCACACACACTCATGCAACCCCATACCATCAGAGATGCAGGCTTCTGAACTGAGCGCTGATAACAACTTGGGTTGTCCTTGTCCTCTTTAGTCCGGATGACATGGTGTCCCAGTTTTCCAAAAAGAACTTCAAATTTTGATTCGTCTGACCACAGAACAGTTTTCCACTTTGCCACAGTCCATTTTAAATGAGCCTGCGCTTGCCTGCGCTTCTAGATCCTGTTTAGATATGGCTTCTTTTTTGACCTATAGAGTTTTAGCTGGCAACGGCGGCTGGCACGGTGGATTGTGTTCACCGGCAATGTTTTCTGCAAGTATTCCTGAACCCATGTTGTGATTTCCATTACAGTAGCATTCCTGTATGTGATGCAGTGCCGTCTAAGGGCCTGAAGATCACGGGCATCCAGTATGGTTTTCCGGCCTTGACCCTTACGCACAGAGATTGTTCCAGATTCTATGAATCTTTGGATGATATTATGCACTGTAGATGATGATAACTTCAAACTCTTTGCAATTTTTCTCTGAGAAACTCCTTTCTGATATTGCTCCACTATTTTTCGCCGCAGCATTGGGGGAATTGGTGATCCTCTGCCCATCTTGACTTCTGAGAGACACTGCTACTCTGAGAGGCTCTTTTTATACCCAGTCATGTTGCCAATTGACCTAATAAGTTGCAAATTGGTCCTCCAGCGGTTCCTTATATGTACATTTAACTTTTCCGGCCTCTTATTGCTACCTGTCCCAACTTTTTTGGAATGTGTAGCTCTCATGAAATCCAAAATGAGCCAATATTTGGCATGACATTTCAAATTGTCTCACTTTCAACATTTGATATGTTATCTATATTCTATTGTGAATAAAATATAAGTTTATGAGATTTGTAAATTATTCCATTCCTTTTTTACTCACAATTTGTACAGTGTCCCAACTTTTTCTGATTTGGGGTTGTACATTAAAATGTGACGACACCAGCACTTCCCTCTTGAGCGTTGTTGAACGGATCCGTAAACGCCTCTGATTGACCATTGTGTTCATGCACTCAACACACAGTCAAACCTAAATGTATTCAGACACCTTCAACATTTCTCACATTATCACAGTTTATTCACTATAGTTTAGAAAATGGTAATAAAACATGACAAGAACTCAGAGTTATCAGATCAGTGGATATTTGACTGGTTTTGTCCGTCCTTCTGTTAGACTGTCTCACTGATGAATTATGTTGAATATCTGTCAGCTGTTCAATTTAACTACACAATTAGATAATACCAGTTTAGCTCAACCAATCACCAAGCAATGCTTCATTGTGTTCAGTCTGTGTGTAAAAAGAGCATTAGCAATTAAAGAAAAAACACTTCAGCAAAATGATCAGGTCAAAGTGTCTGAATAATGTTTGGTTTGACTGTCTGTGATTGGCCGCAACACTCGCTCACTCTTTATAATAATGTGGTTGAATGCTTGCAAAATTTAAATCACTGTTATTA
>NC_137131.1:42994402-43004402 GCF_949319135.1 Squalius cephalus
TGTCAGCTGTTAAATTTAACTACACAATTAGATAATACCAGTTTAGCTCAACCAATCACCAAGCAATGCTTCATTGTGTTCAGTCTGTGTGTAAAAAGAGCATTAGCAATTAAAGAAAAAACACCTCAGCAAAACATGATCAGCTCAAAGTGTCTGAATCATTTTTGGTCCCAAATTTGTATCAATGTCACTGGTTGTCGCTGTATGAAGAATTTTTGGGTATAAAATGTCAGAGTTTACTTTATTTTGCTCTCCTCACTTACATAAATGAACTATAGAGTCCTGCACACACTAGTAAAAAAAATATCAGGAATGATATCGGGTGTCTGAATAATTTTTTGGTTTGACTGTAGAATTCAGCTCATCCAATCATATTTTAGCGGCAGAACTCTGAAGGGTTGAGGATGTGAAGCTCCTCTTTCAGATGCGTTGAGTGTGTGTGTGTGTTCATCTGAAGCTCCTCTTTCAGATGCGTTGATGGTGTGTGTGTGTGTGTGTGTGTGTGTTCATCTGAAGCTCCTCTTTCAGATGAAGCGCTCTCATGAAGTCCACTGACGAGTGACTCTCTCTGTTGGAGAGCGCAGTACATCACGTGAAGGACTGTATAAGCACGCTCAGCATGTTCAAACATCGAGCGACGGCTCATTTCTCTGGCGTGATTGTGGAGGGTCTGCCGGCGATGGATGAGCTTCAGTGTTCAGGAGCTGCTGAACCAATGTTAAATCTGGAGTTTCTGCGCTGGCAGACCATCGGACCCGTACATCAGGCCAAGAGGAGCGTCGGACCAGCCCAGAATGAGTTCAGTGAGGAGAAAAGAGGATTTACTGTGTGTGTGTGTGTGTGTGTGTGTGCACCTACTTAACTATATTTTGGGGACAAATTTGTACCCAGAAGTGACCAAAACCTTCCTTTAGGGACGTCCATTTGTAAATCTGGTATAAAAATAAAGTAATTAAAGTTTTTTTTATTTTTTATGTAAAAATGCAGAAAGTTGTGTGTGATCGATAGGGTTAGTGTGTGTGTCTTTTGATGGTTAGGTTTAGGGGTAGGGTTAGTGTGTGTGTGTGTGTGTGTGTGATGGGTAGGTTTAAGGGTCGGGTTAGTGTGTGTGTGTGTGTGTGTGTGTGTGATGGGTAGGTTTAGGGGTAGGGTTTGTGTTTGTGTGTGTGTGTGTGTGTGTGTGTGTGTGTGTGTGTGTGTGTGTGTGTGTGTGTGTGATGGGTAGGTTTAGGGGTCGGGTTAGTGTGTGTGTGTGATTGGTAGGTTTAGGGGTAGGGTTAGTGTGTGTGTGATGGGTAGGTTTATGGGTAGGATTAGTGTGTGTGTGTGTGTGTGTGTGTGTGTGTGTGATGGGTAGGTTTAGGGGTCGGGTTAGTGTGTGTGTGTGTGTGTGTGATGGGTAGGTTTAGGGGTCGGGTTAGTGTGTGTGTGTGTGATGGGTAGGTTTAGGGGTCGGGTTAGTGTGTGTGTGTGTGTGTGTGATGGGTAGGTTTAGGGGTCGGGTTAGTGTAAGGGGATAAAATACACAGTTTTTACAGTATAAAAAACATTAATTATACAGAATGTCCCCATTTAGATTAAGTGTGTGTGTGTGTGTGTGTGTGTGTGTGTTGTTGGAGGGTGTTTCTTCATCTCGCTGTGTTTGAAGAGGGGAAGATAGAAAAAGAGGAATGTGAAAACTACCCTACATGATTAAAGGAATCATTTCTCCCAAAAATGTCATTTGCTGCGATTCAAACGGAATAAATGACATTTGAATGACAGTTCTCAGCACTGAATGTCTGATTTTAAGTATATACTGATTGAGATTATTGTAGATTTGACTAAGATGTCTATCTTTGCAGAAGGGGATGTAACCCACTGAAATAAACACGACTTGCACATGTGATAAGACGATAATGTTATACTTGGTGTCCGTTCTGCACAAATCTTTATTGATTTTATGATTTAATTCTGTTTTAATGACTGGTGTATCCAGCATCACTTGATCCACCAGCTGCTGTTTTACCCAGATAGTTTGCAGGTGCACCGCTGGAAATGTTGCTGTAGTTACAGTATTTAGAGGTGTAAATCAATGCAGTGTTGATGAGGAAAATGCAAAAAAGGATCATTTCTACATCAGTTGTCTGAGGAAAAACACAGGCAGTTTGGATGTGATTTGAAATAGTGTTTGAAAAACACAAATTTGCCCGAGCACCTTCGAGAAAACTAGTCCTTTCTGAATGTTTAAGTCCAGTGTTTTTATTGTTAACTGAAACCAATGCTTAATTAAATATTCACTTAGGCCAGTGGTTCTCAATTCCAGTCCTCATGACCCGCTGCTCTGCACATTTTGTATGTCTCTCTTATCTGACACACTCAGTTCAGTTCATGGAGTCTCTCCTAATGAGCTGATGATCTGGTTCAGGTGTGTTAAATAAGGGAGACATACAAAATGTGCAGAGCAGTGGGTCACGAGGACTGGAATTGAGAACCACTGACTTAGGCCATGTCCACACTAACGAAAACGTATATTTTTCTCTCCGTTTTGGCCTTCCGTCCACACTGAGACGGCGTTTTTATTAATGAAAATGAAGCTTTATGAAAACGCTCTCCAAAGTGGATACATTTGAAAACGCCGTTTTCTCGTTGTAGTGTGGACGGTGAAACCGGTGGTGTTTAAAAACGATGACGTAAATTTAGTCATGTGACGCATATTGTACCAATAGATATTGATGTTTATACCAGTATTGTGCCTGTTATGTGCTATTCACTTTCACACTGTTGCTAAAAATATTCTACATCTCTTCATATCACAGTCCTGCAAAGATGACAGAATTTACTCACTTTTGCTGCAATACATGAGAGCAGTCGCGTTTTAGACCAAACATGGTGACTGCGTGCGACCTGGACCGCATCAGTGAATGCTGAGATGTTTTACTAAATAAAATGATCCTGTCAGAAGAAATGCGCGATAACTTCATTATTTATTTTTCCCTCTGAATCATATCAGTGATCTTTTGTGGGTTTTTTAGCGTTTTCAGGCGTTTTTCAAAAGTTTCTCATCCACACTGAAACGTCCGAAAACGCCTGACAACGCCAGTGTGGACGGAGAGCGTGTATAAACAAAAAAGCCGTTTTCAAATGTATCCGGATTAAAGGAACACTCCACCGTTTTTTCATATTAAACTATGTTATTCCCTTAACTAAGACGAGTTGATGCATACCTCTCTCGTCTCTCTCGTGCACTCAATCGCTCTGGCACGCGGCGACACTTAGCTTAGCCCAGTTCATTCATTAGGGACCAAACAGAGATTTTGTGTCACCACACTTGGTCGTGTAACTTCTCCTGTAACTGTATTTAAATAGGGGAAACGTTGATGTGTTTGGTCGCTTCTAGCTTCATCTCTGTTTGGACCCTAATGAATGAACTGGGCTAAGCTAAGTGCTATCGAAGTGTCGCCGCGCGCCAGAGCGATTGAGTGCACGCACTGAGACGAGAGAGGTATGCATCAACTCGTCTTAGTTAAGGGAATAACATAGTTTAATATGAAAAAACGGTGGAGTGTTCCTTTAATGTAGATGTAGCCTTAGATATTATGCTGCCAACACTTTCAGATATATCGAAATATTGCGATGTGCACATCACAACGACTTGCTAAAACTGCATGATTTTAATACTCCAAACGCTTACAGAAGTCCAAGTTTTAGGTCGATGTAGACAACAGAGAGTAGACTGGATGGAAGCATGACTGTTACATACGTGTGACATGCTTAATGTTATTAAATGCGATAAGCGAAGTACTCAAGCGCACAGAAAGTGATCCTGATTTCAGTTCTCTTCCCAGCTTATATGGCCATATACACAAAAAATGGTCAAAATGTCCGTCTTGGTGAGTGTTCACGTGAGAAAGAAAGTGCGTGTGTAACAGCATATTGGATCTGTCCAGCTCTTAAAGTGACAGCAGCCTAATAAACCTCTGTGTGTGTGTGTGTTAAATGTTAATAAAAAAAATCACAAACAAAGAGAAAATCACTCACCGAATAACTTTTGTAGCTTTAATAAGAATCAATATATATTTAATTCATACAGTGAAGACTAAGCAGTGTTTTATTTGTCCATTTGATTATTCAAATTCTGTTGTTAAATAAACCTAATGCAGGCCTGTACCTAAAACCCCAAACCCTGGTTAAAATTACTCTTACTACAGTAAAAGAGTGTGAAACGTGTATGTTGGTTGTATCATTTTCAGTTTTTAAATATAATTAAAATAATTTTTTCACACTTTATACAGCATTATTGTATAGAATATCGCATTGTTTAACAAGTCATCGCATTTTTCTCCAGTATCGTGCAGCACTAGTGTATGAGTGTGTGTGTGAATATCTGTGGTTAAGAAGCGTCTCTCAAACACACTCTTGACTTACCCTGTGTATGTGTGTGTGTGTGTCGCTCTCATAATAGCGTGTGTGTATTGTGCTGTTTAGTGGGCCAATAACTGCAGATGGAGGCGGTGTGTGTGTGTGTGTCGGATGAATGGATTTTCAATTGCTCTGCTCTTAGCAGAAAAGGCTTGTAATAGTTTGTGGCCCTCCATCAGGCGAGGTCAAACCCCTCAGCGGCGGCGAGCCGTGTGTGTGTGTGTGTGTGTGTGTGTGTGTGTGATTATTACAATCATTGGCGCTGCCGCCGGCGTACGAGACGTGTGTTCTGACCGCCTCTGTGAAACATGAAGTACACTGGAACACAATGAATGTAATGATAATCATGTCAAATCACTCTAAATGTATAAAATCAATATGAACTCAACATTGACCCTGTTTGCTTTTTAAAACCCATTTCTGTTCGATTCATCAGTGCACATTAATACCAAAGAACAATGTGCAGAGACCTTTTCCCCTTCCCATCCATTCCTGATGGATAAAATCAAGAGACGTGGCCACATGAAGAGACGCACGACTACGCAAACGAAGCTGAATGAAATCAGCTCGTGGTTTTAGATGCTTGATGCCACATTTGACGAACGCCATTGGTTCTGGTGTGTCATGTGACCTGAGCGCGAGCTGAACCACAGTGTTAAATAGTGAATCTGTTTAACCAATTTATTGAGCTGCATGATTTGGGGAAAAATACAATTGCTATATATTTATAGCAATTTGAAATGTATAAATATTCTGTAACACTTTACAATAAGGTTCATTAGTTAACATTAGTTAATGTATTAACTAACATGAACTAAGCATGAGCGACACATTTGTTACTGTATTTGTTAATCTTTGTTAATGTTGGTTAATGAAAACAGCTGTTCATTGTTTGTTCATGTTAGTTCACAGTGCATTAATTAATGTTAACAAATATAATGTATTAGCAAATGTTGAAATTAATATTAACTAAGATTTAGAAATGATGTAGAAGTATTGTTCATTCTTAGTTCATGTTAACAAAGGTAGTCAACTAATGAACCTTATTGTAAAGTGTTACCAAATATTCTTTTAAAAATAATTAATTAAAAAGTGATTTTTTTTAATGCTCTGTTTTTGTTTTTAGGGCTGCAAAAATGTTATTGTGATTTGTATATCAATATGACTATTAAAAAAAATAAAAATAAATACGTACAACTATGAACAAGGCCGACACTAAAAGCACTGGATCATGAACTGTTTGTGTGTAAATGAACACAGCGCCGCGCTTTACTCTGAAATATTTAGCATATATTTATTGTGATTTGATGATGGCTCTAATATGGCCGTATTGAAAGTTTATTTCTATGAATCATGCAGCTCTACTAATGCGTGTGTTTGGTTTGTTTGGGTTCACGCTGAGTTTAGAGACTTTAATTGTGTCCCGAACTTCAATAATTTGCCTTCCGGCGGAGGTTTTTCCCTTCTTCTTTTACTCTTGTCCGTCGGGAACAGTGCTTTCCTGAGAGGAAGAAGCATCGATCATCCTAGCTGAACTACTGAGAGAAGGTTGTGTGTTGTGTTCATAAGGAAGCTGAGTTCAGAGGGCCTGTAAACAGCCTGAGGAGAGAGAGAGAGCGAGCGAGCGGGAGTCAGTGTGTCCAGCTTTGGGGAATGGCATGAGATATACACGGATAAAACATGCTAACACACATTTCACAGCGAGTAAATGAAGATGTCTGTGAGTGTGTGTCTGTATTGTGTCTGTATAATGAGGTGAGACAGGTCATCTGTGTTACACATGCAACCATCTGCTCTTCACGATAGGGGACGTGTGGGATTCATCCCTCTTTTCATGTTGTAAATAAAGGCAGGGATTCCCTTTTTTTGTCAGCTGAAGCCCTCTGAGCTCAAATATTTACTTGAAGCCCCCCTGAGATATTAATATTTCAATAATTTATCAACACACTCACATGTTCACAGTTCTCTGATGATGTTTAACGGTCACATGACATGCAGCTAAACTCATAATATTCTTTTTGTTTAGTAAGTGATTTATTCTGATACTTTAAATACTAGCTTTTCATCCTCTAACGAAACCCCAGTTATATTCCAATTTAGGGCCCTATGAAATCCGTTATATTTTTTAATATAGTTTTTATATTTTTCCAAGTTTCATTTCGCTTTAATTTTTCTGCATTTCTTTTTTTTGTTAAATTTGTTAAATGGTTAAATTATATTTTATTAATCCGAAAGCAAGTCTAATTATTTAAAATCATGAAACTTATACAATTTATTAAAAAATAAAAAATGTAGGGCCCTATGAAATACATTTTATTTTTACTCAAATTCTGTTTTTTCTGTAAAAAAATTTCTGGATTCCATTTAAATGGTTTAATTAAATTTTAATAAATAAAAGCATCTCTAAGTAATTGAATTTAGAAATAAAAATCTTAATACATTTTTTTTTTAACAATGATGGGGCCCTATGAAATGTATTTTAATGTTTATATTATTTTAATAAAAAAAAATGTAATCAAATAATTAATTTTGGCAAACAAAGCACTGCAGAGGTTTACTGTAAAAATGAAAACATTCAAGAAAAATTGTGATTATTCTATAAATAAAGTTTTAATAATTGTATTACTGCTCTGCTCCTACATTAAAGGAGAACTCCGGTCAATTTTAACATTGAGCTCATTTTTTTGTACATTTGGAGTGCTGTCAATACAGAGAACAACGACAAAAATCGGTGTTGCCTACATCATGTTATCCTCTTTTTAAAATTTGCACCCTGTTGACTTCAATGGGGCAAGTTTTAAACCTGCTTTAAGCCTCTTAACATCCTTGATGTGTCATTACAAGTGCACAGAAAATGTGAGTGATTCCTTCAGAGTGAACACGGTGAATCTGACTGCAGTAGATGTGAAAGAAATGTATAAAAATGATGTTAATTCAGCCAGCGCACATACCTGTATTTACATCCTGTTTTCAGTCAAAGTCCATAGTAATCGATTGTCGAGTTCACGCGCATAGGTTTAGTACCTATGATCACGCGCGTGAACTCGACAATCGACTACTGTGGACTTCGACCTAAAAACAGGATGTAAATACAGGTATGTGCGCTGGCTGAATTAACATCATTTTTATACATTTCTTTCACATCTACTGCAGTCAGATTCACCTGTGTTCACTCTGAAGGAATCACTCACATGACCTGTGCACTTGTAATGACACATCAAGGATGTTAAGAGGCTAAAAGCAGGTTTAAAACTTGCCCCATTGAAGTCAACAGGGTGCAAATTTTAAAAAGAGGATAACACGGTGTAGGCAACACCGATTTTTGTCGTTGTTCTCTGTATTGACAGCACTCCAAATTGACAAAAAAATGAGCTCAATGTTAAAATTGACCGGAGTTCTCCTTTAAGACTTGCATTCTACTGTACAATAGTAATATATATTTCTGTCACAATTTCTTCAAGTTAAGCCAGACTTTTATTTTGACGGGTTGCCGTGATGACCTTAAAGTTTCTCTATGTTTATGGTATGCCGATATTTTTATCAAATGAAACGGTGAAATGCTGCCCGTTCTCCTGGGGTCATGTGATGCTTCATGTGAGGAACCAGACACCGTTTCACTGTCAATATTCACATGACTCAGAAGAAAGGCTTTTATTCTGCCGATGTTTATTTGGATCATCTCCGAATCCTTCAGTAAATGTGAAAAGAGCATCTCGGTGTGTGTTCTGTAGAAGAAAATCAAACCGGTTTGGAAAGACATGAGGGTGAAGAGATGATGACAGGATTTAATTTTTAAATGAACTATCCTTTTAATCTTTTGTGTGTGTGTGCTGATGCCAAAAATAAGCATGTCCTCATTTCGGCTGTTAATTAGCTAATAGAAACTGTTGCCAGGAGACGGATGTCTTATTAGGAAAGCGCTATGAATCCCCGGAGGACACACAATAACACTGTGTCTCTATCATATTATATACCTGCATTTCACCAGTGCAATAATCACAAAATGTCCATGTATCGTCTGATCAGAGTGTGTGTGTGTGTGTGTGTGTGTGTGTGTGTGTGTGTGTGTGTGTGTGTGTGAGGTGTTCCTGTATTCATCAGTAATTGCTCTGTCACTCATCTGTGTGTTCTGCTGTGTAATGGTTGCGGATCGATCTCAGTGTGTATTAGCTGTGATCTTCCCGCCGTACTCAAGCTAATCATTTTGATTGATCTGTTCATTGGCCATGTTCTGCAGCGATCAGCGCTTAACGCTTCAGGGGTTACCATAGCAACCTGTTGCATTAGACACACACACACACACACACACACACACACACACACACACACACACACACACACACACACACACACACACCTGTCCCCAAACACTCACATTACTTGATCATGTGCAGTTAGTGGAGTGAGATATGAGATAGAACAGCATAAATGACACACACACAGACACACACATACACACACACACACACACACACACACACACACACACACACACACACACACACACACACACACACACACACACACACACACACACACACACACACACACACACACCTACCTGTCCCCAAACACACACATTACTTGATCATGTGCAGTTAGTGGAGTGAGATATGAGATAGAACAGCATAAATGACACACACACACACACACACACACACACACACACACACACACACACACACACACACACACACACACACACACACACACACACACACACACACACACACACACACACTTCACACCTGTCCCTAAACACACACATTACTTGATCATATGCAGTTAGTGGAGTGAGATATGAGATAGAGCAGCATAAATTACACACACACACACACACACACACACACACACACACACACACACACACACACACACACCTGTCCCCAAACACACACATTACTTGATCATGTGCAGTTAGTGGAGTGAGATATGAGATAGAACAGCATAAATGACACACACACACACACACACACACACACACACACACACACACACACACACACACACTACACACCTGTCCCTAAACACACACATTACTTGATCATATGCAGTTAGTGGAGTGAGATATGAGATAGAGCAGCATAAATTACACACACACACACACACACACACACACACACACACACACACACACACACACACACACACACACTGCACACCTGTCCCTAAACACACACATTACTTGATCATGTGCAGTTAGTGGAGTGAGATATGAGATAGAGCAGCATAAATTACACACACACACACACACACACACATACACACACACACACACACACACACACACACACACACACACACACACACACACACACACACTACTTCATCATGTGCAGTTAGTGGAGTGAGATATAAGATAGAACAGCATAAATTACACACAGCATAAATTACACACACACACACACACACACACACACACACACACACACACACACACACACACTCACACACACACACACACACACACGTGAAGCACATGAGATAATTCACTCTCTGTTGATGTCGCTATTGACATCTCTGATGCTTATAACAGCACTTTTTAGTTTTGTTTTATCATTTTTTATACTTTTTTTATTTTATCTATTTTTTATATTTT
>NC_137131.1:43009402-43026902 GCF_949319135.1 Squalius cephalus
AAATCTGCAACTATATGTGATCCTGGACCACAAAACCAGTCACATGGGTCCATTTTATGAAATTGAGATTTATACATCATCTGAAAGCTGAATAAATAAGCTTTCCATTGATGTATGGTTTGTTAGGATAGGACAATATGTGACCGAGATACAACTATTGTAAATCTGGAATCTGAGGGTGCAAAAAAATCTAAACATTGAGAAAATGGCCTTTAAAGTTGTTCATTTATGTTCACGATTGTGCCGCATTCACTCACAGAAATACATGTTTTATATATTAATGGTAGGAAATTTACTAAATATCTTCATGGATCATGATCTTTACTTAATATCCTAATGATTTTTGGCATAAAAGAAAAATCGATAATTTTGACCCATACAATGTATTGTTGGCTATTGCCACAAATATGGAGTGTCACATGTCAACTAACTCTCATTACAGTATTAGTAGACGGTCTGCTTAATGTCGACTAACACTTTATTTTGATGCTCCCCGACTGTCATTCTACTGACTATAAGTAACTTTGCAAGTGCATCTCCACTTATTCTACTAACCCGAACCCTAACAGTCTACTAATACTCTAATGAGAGTTAGTTGACATGGAGTTGCAAAGTTACTTATAGTCAGTAGAATATCTAAAGTGGACTCTCAAAATAGTGCATGTTTTAATTGTAGTTATCTGTTTTTTTGTAACACTTTACTATAAGGTTGCATTTGTTAACATTAGTGAGCATGAACTAACAAACAGCAATACATCTACAGCATGTATTAATCATAGTTCATGTTTAGTTCAACGTTTACGTGCACCAGGGGCATTTTTGGGACATATTGCAGATGCATAAACACTCAAAGTGCAAATATTGATTGGACATCTCAGCAGCTCAACTAACAGGCCTCCAGTTTTAGTTTTTAAAGAAATCTCTACTAAGACTTTATTTTAAGGTGACGTAGTTTCTTAACTTACTGAATAACAGTAAATAATGCATATTCACAAGCAACAAACCTTAAACCAAACTATAACCCTATAGTAACATATATATATATATATATATATATATATATATATATATTCCACATGACTAATTTTTGTAATAATTACACTTAAAATAAAGGGTATCCAAACTCAAATATTGATTACATCTCAACTTACCTGACTATTTTTTGCTAATATTAAAACCTTGATATATTACGCAAATCATTCCTTTTGAATTTGCTCGATTCTGTTGTATTTATTGTGGATTAATCATTGTTTTCTCTAAGGTTATTGTCGCAGCATGATCCCAGGTGGCTTTATTTTAATATTTTCCTTGCATTGGGTCTGTAATGGCACTAAAACTCAGTTTGATATGTGTAATGCTCATTGATGTGTGCTGAGTGTGTGTGTGTGTGTAAGTGATTTGATGTGGTTTGAGATGAACTGTGTGTGTGGTCCTCTGAAGCGATCACGTCACACTCAGAGATGCAATAGAAGTGATGAATGTGTTCAACATGCAAGAACAGCGCGCTTCCCCTCACCTCATCATATTTACATAAGTAATATATACTTCCACTGGGTCTCGTTACAGTAATGCACTCATATAAGCTCACTGTATCTGAGTGAAACGTCTGTCATCATTCAGCCTCGTGTCTTTCCAAACCTGGATGACTGTCGTCCCAAATGGAGATTCGTAGTGAATAATGACTTAAATTTGCTTCTGTTCTTCATATATACACTCCTGTTCAAAAGCTTGGGGTTGGGAAGAGTTTTTTAGTCCTTTATGATCACCAATGCTGCATTTATTTGATCAAAAATATTGAAATATTATTGCAATCTAAAATAACTGTTTTCTATGTGAATATATAGTAAAGTGTAATGTATTCCTGTGATCAAAGCTGAATTTATCATCATTACTCCAGTCTTCAGTGTCACATGATCCTTCAGAAATCACTCTAATATGATGATTTGATGCTCAAGAAACATTTATGATTATTTATCAGTGCTGAATACAGTTGTGCTGTTCATTATTCATATTTTTGTGAGAACTGATACATTTTATCTTTCAGAATTCTTTGATATATAGAAAGTTCTAAAAGAAGAGCGTTTGTTTGAAATATAATCTTTTGTAACATTATAAATGTCGCTTTTGATCAATTTAATGCATCCATGATGAATAAAAGTGTTAAATTTTTTTTTTATGACTTTTTAATGAAACATTTTGAATGGTAAAGTGTGTTGAACGGTTGTTGTATTTGTTTGTGTATGTATGTATGCATGTATTGAATGAGATGCTTTAATGCAGTTATTTTTGGTGCTTTATTGCATAAATGACTGATATTTTTCATAGTATGGAAAAGAGCATCCTGGACGTTCTGTTAAATATCTTCAGATTTATTCTACATAAAGAAATCCCTTTAAAAGGAGCCCTGTCACTTTCAATTTCTTGTTTTTGCTAAATGTTCTTTCATTCTCATTAATATTTGATTCGTTTGCATGGAGTTTGAATAAATCATAATGGTTAATTACTTAATGCATTGATTTCAGATGGCCTTTGTGAACAGCGAAGACTTCACTGAAGTTAGCAGTGTTGTGAGTGCAGTGAGTGTGTGTGTGTGATCGGTGCAGGATAAGCCTGTGTAAATGTGCCGTTGCTGTCGGTGTAGCAGTTGTGTCTGTCTTCATTGTATGATTCAATTAGCGGCTAATGTATGTAATCCTCTTGTAGTGGTACGGAGAGATTGATGCTGAATGAGGGATTTGATCCCGGCTCTCATCCTCTCGCCGATTCTCTCCTGAGAGACACAGAGATGATTATATTCGCGGCGATTAGCTCGTCCTGACGGTCTGATGTCATTATTGTAATGGTGTTTGTGTTTTCACATGATGAAAGCGTTTGGCCTGGTGTCGTGATTCTCTGTGTGTGTGAGGATTGCGCTGGTGTTATGAGATATTAATGAGATGTTGATGCTCTTGTTTTGTCAGATTCTGATTAATTCTGTGAGCCCGTCCCGACCGGCGCTGGTGTACGAGAGCGTCCCGGTGAGCGATGGCAGTCCGGTGTTACGGGACATGCTGTTCAGCCCCGACCTCCAGTTCATCTACACACTCACCGACAAACAGGTGAGCACGCGCCTTTACACACTTCATAATGATGATTTCAATGAAGAAACACCTGGACCGGATCACTTTCAAAACGTGTTGCAATGAGAATTTGATGTCAAAATGCATGAGATCTTAACAGTCCCACAAGTAGGCTGTGTGTTCGTTCTGCATAATCCATTCATTCCAACTCAACAAGACAGTTCTGCACAAAGCTTTTACAAACGTGATGCTCATCATGCAGCCAATAGTTTCATCTTCATGTCCTTGCACACTGACAGACATGTACACTCCACGGCCTAAATACACAAATGCTTCAGAGTCACTGACTGGATCATTATTGCAGTGATTATTATGTTTAGCATGTTATATGTTTGGCTACAGTTCTTCTTACCCTAATTAATGGAGTGTGTAGCTTTTCATTTCTTAAACAACCATGTAGGAAGACACATCATGGCCATATTCCAGTTTGACATTATAAACATTCATCAGACTCAGATTGTGAAGGAATGGTTGTGAGGAGCATGAAGAATCATTTCCCAGAGCTTAAACTCACTGACAGTCTTCTGGATGTGCTGGAGGAGACTTTACAGAGCGCTGGACTCTTGCATTGACAATACAAGATCTCGACCAAGAATTGATGCACCTTGTGATGGAAATAAATGTTGTGATGTTATTTCCATAAAGAGGTGCATTGATTTTTGGTCTTTATCTTATTTGACATGTGAAACAAACACAATAACATACAAAATGGAGAAACTTTTTCTTATTTATGATTTTTTTTTTTGTTGCACTGAGTGGGAGTTTGCTTCAGGCTTCCTCATTGATCTATCGGTCATGCGTGTGTGTGTTATGGAGTGTAGAGTTATTTTAGTCTCTTACACACATGTAGAACATACAGTGAGTGATCAATGAGATGATGTACATTACAGTGTCATCAGATCTGATTATTGATGTTTTAGTGTACACGCGCGCACACACACACACACACACACACACACACACACACACACACACACACACACACACACACACACACACCTGTAATGCAGCTGTGTGTGTATCTGCTCTGTACGTCACATGAGACTCCATTGATCTTCCTTTCGCGTCTGAATCCAGATAAAACATCACTGCCTGACACATCATCAATAATAATCATCACAAACTCATGATATTATGTAAAGTGTGACGTTTAAACTGAATCTGCTTCGATGTAATACACTCATGTGTTGCCATGCTCTTAAAGGGGTGGTTCAGGATTTTCGACATCGGACCTCATTTTCAAGTGAGCCTGGTTGTTATTCATCAGTGGAGACAGTTTTCAAAAAAATTCATCCAGTCCTTACTTTTGGATAGTTCGCCTATGCTAGGCTAGCGCGAGTCAACGGTGCACGTTAGCCTGCCATTAAAACAGTTTTACCCACTCCACAGTACACCAAAAGCAAATAAATGATAACGCCAGACTATCGATGTAAATGTCTGTTGAGAGAGTAATGTTAGAAATCAAACTACCCTTTCATCACATTGCATTAGTTATCATTTGTTCCCTGTATTTATAAGCAGTCTACAGCAGCGGCGGAGTTATATTTGGTTACCTAGGAAACCGAGAGAGCCGGTCCACATAACAATCACGCAAGTGTATAACCTGCCGCTGACAATGTGATGAAAGGGTAGTTTGATTTCTAACATTATTCTCTCAACAGACATTTACATCGATAGTCTGGCGTTATCATTTATTTGCTTTTGGTGTACTGTGGAGTGGGTAAAACTGTTTTAATGGCAGGCTAACGTGCACCGTTGACTCGCGCTAGCCTAGCATAGGCGAACTATCCAAAAGTAAGGACTGGATGAATTTTTTTGAAAACTGTCTCCACTGATGAATAACAACCAGGCTCACTTGAAAATGAGGTCCGATGTTGAAAATCCTGAACCACCCCTTTAACTTCCAGTGTTTGTTTCCCATTCTGTGAATGATTATTACTCTACCATGTTTAATGTCGTCGTAAAAATGTAGATAAACACACAAGCATTTGCACGTCAACTTCTGACTCAACCAATCACGTGAGTTTGGGGCGGGGTTTTCTGTTTGACTGACCAATGACAGATGGAGAGAGTGTTTGAGCTGGAAAAAACTGTTTAAAACCTCCGTTTTAAAAGAAGAATTCACTTTTTCTAATGATTTTGATATGAATGTGAGTGTTTGAAGACTATACAGTGACATTTCTTAACGTTTGCGATGAAATAATGGTGTCTCCTGTAGAATACGCCCGTAAAATGCAAGAAGTCCTCCGTCTCTTTGTGTTCTGTCAGTTTCTATTTTTCCTGTTCCTTGACTTTTCTTCTCAGGATAATGAAAACGGCTGGCAGAGAGTCTGAGGCGCTGCTCAGAAAAAGCACACGCTCCATTTAAAGCCCTGACAGAGTAATTTAGCATTGGCCCCTTGTTCTCCAGCACTTAATTAAAAAGTGTTTGATAGCCTGTCTCCTCTCGCCGTCCGCTTCGCTCGGCCCGGGGTGAACCAGCATCAGCTCTTACAGCTCCAGATTACACACATCTGGATGACACTCCAACGGGAATCAAAGTCAAAACTCCCTCCTCAGTCAGACAGCAATTTAAAGCAGCCCAATTATGCTATTTTAAAGGTTCCTAATTGTGTTTTGGCGTCTCCTACAACAGGTTTACATGCATTCACAGGTCAAGAACACTTTAATTTCCTCATAATCTCCACTGCAGCATCAGCTCTTTTATCTCAGTGTCTGAAACACTTCGATCGAAGTCTCTCTAAGCTCCGCCTCTCTGAGAGCTGCTCTGCTCTGATTGGTCAGAAACCAAATGCTCATTATCATATCTGAATCTCAGCTCTTGATCACAGTGATACGAACAGTAACGATGGCGTGGGTTTTACCGTATCAATCTCATCAGTGGATTTAAACGAACCCACAAACCAGAGTAAGAATAATGTCACATCCATCACAGCCCATTTACATATTCTGCAAAAGTCATTTCTGCTAATTTTCTTATTTTCCTGTTGGATTAAGTTTCTTTTTCTGACCCCATTGGCAGATATTCTTTCTTGTTTTAAACTTAACTCAATTTAAACAACTTAATTTTGATAATTTATTTCAGAAAACAAGACTTAACATCTTAAATCCTTTTGCATCTCAAGTAAACGAGTCTTGATTTTAGAACTTAGATATACATACTAGAAAAATGACAAAAATTCTAAGCAAGAAAATCATTTTTGTATTATTCGAATCTATTCTACCAGCAGTGTGAAATCTGCAGGAATGTGGAGGTTAATGAATCATAGATCAGAGGTAATTCACAGTAAGAATAGACCTCGACTAACATGATAAATGCACTGCAGGGAATAAAATAAATGCTACAAGTGTAGAATAATGGATGATTGAAGTTGAATGAGGTTTAATAAAGAGGAGTGTGATGGTGTGAATGTGTGATGGAGGTTATCATGGACACACAGGAGTGTGTGTTTAAGCCGCTGCGTTTTAGAGTCTTAACCTTTTTGTTCCGTCTAATCAAATCATTGATCATCTGGAGCAAAGTTAATCCCATAATCCCTCATATCAGCACAGAGTGAATCATCCAGTCTTACTGCAATTAAGAACTTCAGTAGTGTGTGTGTGTGTGGTTCAGTATTGATTGTGTGTGTAGGGTCTGTATTAAAAGCCTCTTGTTTGGTTGAGGTGTTTTTACTGAAACCCTCTGTCAGGAATGGAAGAGAGGAAGTTTCTCTCCTCTAGTGTGATGACGTGCCGGATGGACATGCTGTGTCAAGCTAAACAGAAAAAAGAAAGCTTTCACATTGGATGTTAGTTTAAAACAATAGACCAGTTAGATAATAAACTACTCCCATGAAGCATTGCAAATTACACTGCTGAATCAAAAGTGATGATACAATATAATAGTAATTTTGTATACAAGCAAAATATGTTTATTGCAAAATATAATGTACTGTTCAAAATTTAGGGTCGGTAAGATTTTTGAAAAAAAGTTTATTTAAATTTTAAAGTATATGTAAAATTTATTTGATTAAAAACACAGTAAAAACAGGAAATTGCAATTTAAAGCTGTTTTTTATTGTAATATACATTAAAGTGTAATTTATTCCTGTGATCAAAGCTGAATGTTCAGCATCATTACTCCAGTCTTCAGTCACATGATCCTTCAGAAATCACTCTAATATGAGGATTTGATGATCAAGAAACATTTATGATTTTATCAGTGTTGAAAACGTATATTTTAAAATCGTGATTCTATGACGAATAGAAATTTTACAATATTTATTTGAAATAGAAATCTTTTTAATACTATAACATTGAGCAAATGCCTTTACTGTCACTTTTGATCAATGCGTACTTGCTGAATAAAACTATTCATTTCTTTAAAAAAAATCGTACAGTTTTTGAACAATAGTGTGTGAAAGTGTGTATGTATGTGTGTATGTATGTATGTATGTATGTATGTGTGTATGTATGTGTGTATGTATGTGTGTATGTATGTATGTGTGTATGTATGTGTGTATGTGTGTATGTGTGTATGTATGTGTGTATGTATGTGTGTATGTATGTGTGTATGTATGTGTGTATGTGTGTATGTATGTGTGTATGTATGTATGTATGTATGTATGTATGTATGTGTGTATGTATGTGTGTATGTATGTGTGTATGTGTGTATGTATGTGTGTATGTATGTATGTATGTATGTATGTATGTGTGTATGTATGTATGTGATGTTCTTCTTTCCTTTTGTTCTTTAACTTTCTTAAACTCATGTTTGTGTTTTCATTGGATAATTCTCTTATTTCTGTCTTTTTTTACATTTAACTTTCTTTTACTGTCATTCTGATTTTACTGATTCTGATTCCTTCATTCCTTCATGTAATTGTTAATGTTTGTTGCAAAATATATATTATATTTGAGATGTTGGGAATGTTGTCCAACACTATGACTGTCAACATTTGTCAAAACACAACCATCTCCCACATCAGCTGATAGCTTTGAGTTTCTGTTGAATCTGAGATACAGTATAGAGGTTGATACAGAGATGTGTGTGTGTGTGTGTGTGTGTGTGTCACACACATGCGTCATCATCGTGTCACACATATTTGATTGACGTTTGAAGCCTGAGGCGCTGAGTTTTCCTCATCTCTGAGATTGAATGTGTGTGTTTTGACACACTATCATCCGGTGTAATGTGTGTGTGTGTGTCATTTATCTTGAATTCATTTGCGTGTGTTTTTGCTGCAGGCTGCAGTTTAACACGCTGAATATCAGATGAACTCCGCTCACGGCTGCTCGCCTGTGTGTGTGTGTGTGTGTGTGTGTGTTACATGATGACTTTCACCATGTATTAAAATGACAAATTAATGTTAAGCTTACGTTGAACAGTGTTGTCTTTAATGCATATTCATTTTGTTTATTTTACACTGTATATTTAAACACACACACACACACACACGCACACACGCGCACACGCACACACACACGCTGACAGGCTGCATATGGTGAACTGGTTTTACAGAGAAACGGATGTGCCCTGAACCCTAAACGTTTACACACACACACACACACACACACACACACACACACACACACACACAGACCTGACCTCGCCATCCTCACTATCTCACCATCTGTTCTTCATCTCTGCTTGTCTTCATCCCTCCATCACTGTTTCTCACCTTGTAAACTGATACTCACACCTGTGTGTGTGTGTGTGTGTGTGTGTGTGTGAGAGAGAGCGATTAAAGTGGATTCATAGGCTGGTCTTTTCCATCATGCACGCTGCTGGGTTCATATTTGCCTTAAGATTAATAAGTTCAGTTATTTATTATTTATTAATATCATAATAATTGGGTACATGTTGTTACAGTGTCATTACACAAGTAATTGCTGATTAATATTAATTATCTATATGTAGGTTATTGTTTGGTTTGGTTTAGTTTCTTGTAATTATACATCATTTAGTGTTATTAACTACATATAGCATGTGCTACTTCCAGGTTAAAATCTGTTATCTAAGAGTTATCTTGTGATATCTTTTATATAATAACTTTTATTAAAAAAACGTTATTATCATTCTACACACATGAACCTATTTTTTACAGTCTTTGGCATGAACTAATGGACCAGAACGACATAACTTTGTCTTCCCTGGTTTTGGTTTCACAAGTAACTTCCTTCCTTCCTACCAAATTATACTAATTTGCCTTCTCCCACACACACACACACACACACACACACACACACACACACACTGATATTATTCTGTTTTTGGCAGGAGGGATTCAGGGTTCCTGTCAATCAAATGCTGATCTCCGTGGTAACTGTCAGATGGCGCAGCGTGTGAGAAGCTGATTCTGTGCCTTCCATATGCGCACACACACGCACACACACACACACACACACGCAGAAAGCAGCAAACATTTGTCACCCTCCAGCGCTCATCTTTAGCCTGAAGCGACTCATGCTCTGACCACAGATTTGCTGCTTTACAGCAGTGATACTCTTATTTGCTCTGTGTGTGTGATATGATTAACGTGTGTGTGTGTTGTGCAGGTGACGCGTGTGCCGGTGGAGAGCTGTTCTCAGTACACGAGCTGCTTCGAGTGTCTGAGCTCCAGAGATCCTCACTGCGGCTGGTGTGTCCTTCACAACATGTAAGCAAACACACAAACACCTTCATATCAACACCTTTCCTCGACTTCACATTACATCTCATTTGACAGACATAAATAAGTTGAACATTTAACTCTATTAATGAACTGTTTAACCCTAGAAAGCCTACTGTATCATATTTAATACATGAAAAACATGATCAAAACTTTCTGAAAATCCTGTTGCTCATCCTACAACATGTCTTCTTTCTCCTGATTTATAGTTCATGAGTTAAAGGTTTTCTAGTATAATTGTACAAATGTTCTCCTTCAGCTCGTGATTCGTGTGTCTTTTTGCTGTGAAATCTGTACTGATAAACATCATAACTTTGAATATTTCTAGATAAACACTTACTGGACTGAAGTTTATTGATTATCCATCGTTTTTTTTTTTTTTTTTTTAGAAAAATCATGAGTCTAAAATATGATCATCGGTCTTTTGAGGAAGGTTTATTTGTTCGTCTCTCAATCATCATTGTATAGCATTGCATTTGATCATGAAATTGATATTTATATGCATTTTATGTCAGTATCTGCTATAATCTTATAAAGATCTCAGTTATTTACATTACAAGCATCAGAATTTCATTTTACTTATTTTTTCTGACTATTATTTGATGTTCCAGGCTTTACAGGGTTGAAGGATTTAACTTGTCATCCTGAACCTGTTCTTGGTGTGTGTGTGTGTGTGTGTGTGTGTGTGTGTGTGTGTGTGTGTGTGTGTGTGTGTGTGTGTGTGTGTGTGTGTGTGTGTGTGTGTGTGTGTGTGTGTGTGTGTGTGTGTGTGTGTGTGTGGTTTACCACCATCTAGCGTGTCTTTGCACATCAGTTCATCAAACTCTTCCTCAGGCTGAAGTGGAAATATTCATTATGATTCACATAAACGGGTCCTTGACGCTCCTCTGATCTCAGTCACGAGAGAAACATTAGCTGGATTTCAGCCATGAACTCAAACTGTGGTTAAAAAATAATTAAAAGCCAAAACAAACTCCCGTCATTCTCTCTTCCACAATAACCGTCACATTCAGTGATTATCCCTGAAGATTCAGATGTCAGCTTTATCTTCAGATGTCTGAATTTGCCCTTCAGGGATTCATGAAGTGTGTGTGTGTGTTCATGTCTGAGCGCTCAGGTCTCGCTCCAGCGCAGATGATTTCAGCGCTGCGTATGAACACACACATGAGCCTCAGTCTGTCTGTGTAAAAATATGATGCTCTGCCAAACCTTCTGGCAAACATTAGCAGCAAACAGTCCTTTTTACCACTATTTTAGCCACAAAGAAGCAGTTTAAATAGTTTTCCTATGTAACATCCACATTAAATGCCAAAGGAGTGCAAAAGTCAGCTTCCAGATGTAAAAAATCACATTTATTTTCTCCATAGTGACACTATTGTTTTTCTAACAATAACTTTATGGCCGACCACTGAAGGTCACAGTGATATTTGCATCTGTAAAAGTTGATGTGATTTCAACAATTTTAATACATTTTGTTTTGTTTTCAAATTCCCACTGAAGAGAGATTTAGTTGGCACTACCCATATACATATATGTGCATACACTGAACAAAATTATAAACGCAACACTTTTTTTCATGAGCTGAACTCAATGATCTAAGACTTTTTCTATGTACACAAAAGGCCTATTTCTCTCAAATATTGTTCACAGATCTGTCTAAATCTGTGTTAGTGAGCACTTCTCCTTTGCCGAGATAATCCATCCACCTCGCAGGTGTGGCATATCAAGATGCGGATTAGACAGCATGATTATTGCACAGGTGTGCCTTAGGCTGGCCACAATAAAAGGCCACTCTAAAATGTGCAGTTTTATCACACAGCACAATGCCACAGATGTCGCAAGTTTTGAGGGAGCGTGCAGTTGGCATGCTGACTGCAGGAATGTCCACCAGAGCTGTTGCCCGTGAATTGAATGTTTATTTCTCTACCATAAGCCGTCTCCAGAGGCGTTTCGGAGAATTTGGCAGTACATCCAACCGGCCTCACGACCGCAGACCACGTGTAACCACACCAGCCCAGGACCTCCACATCCAGCATCTTCACCTCCGAGATCGTCTGAGGCCAGCCACCCGGACAGATGCTGCAACAATCGGTTTGCATAACCAAAGAATTTCTGCACAAACTGTCAGGAACCGTCTCAGGGAAGCTCATCTACATGCTCGTCATCCTCATCGGGGTCTCGACCTGACTGCAGTTCATCGCCGTAACCGACTTGAGTGGGCAAATGCTCACATTCGATGGCGTCTGGCACTATGCATAGGTGTTCTCTTCACGGATGAATCCCAGTTTTCACTGTACAGGGCGGATGGCAGACAGTGTGTATGGCGTCGTGTGGGTGAGCGGTTTACTGATGTCAACGTTGTGGATCGAGTGGCCCATGGTGGGGTTATGGTATGGGCAGGCGTATGTTATGGACAACAAACACAGGTGCATTTTATTGATGACATTTTGAATGCACAGAGAAACCGTGACGAGATCCTGAGGCCCATTGTTGTGCCATTCATCCACGAGCATCACCTCATGTTGCAGCATGATAATGCACGGCCCCATGTTGCAAGGATCTGTACACAATTCCTGGAAGCTGAAAACATCCCAGTTCTTGCATGGCCAGCGATACTCACCGGACACGTCACCCATTGAGCATGTTTGGGATGCTCTGGATCGGCGTATACGACAGCGTGTTCCAGGTCCTGCCAATATCCAGCAACTTCGCACAGCCATTGGAGAGGAGTGGACCTGATCAACTCTATGTGAAGGAGATGTGTTGCACTGCGTGAGGCAAATGGTGGTCACACCAGATAATGACTAGTTTTCGAACCCCCCGGACCCCCCCAATACAGTAAAACTGCACATTTTAGAGTGGCCTTTTATTGTGGCCAGCCTAAGGCACACCTGTGCAATAATCATGCTGTCTAATCAGCATCTTGATATGCCACATCCTGTGTGTTTATATAATGTGTGTGTGTGTGTGTACATTCATATATTTTATACCATGGGCTGTTTAAATACTCGATTCTGATTGGCTGGAAGGTGTGCAGTAAAACCGTTTAATGCACAGGTAGTTCCAGTCAGTTTGATTACAGTTCGAAATTAATCCGCTACATTGGTAACCATAGTAACACAGATACACTTGCAAGCAGAGTGAGAGACGCATATGAAAACGTTTAGGTAGGCTTAAGCAACGAGGGGACTGTAGCTGCTAGACTTTAAAGAAGAGATCGACGCACACATGTAACGTTAACTCGTGCACGCATCTCTCTCTCTCTCTCTCTCTCTCTCTCTGTTCCTTCTCCTTCAGTTCTCTGTCTCTCTCTTTTAATAATGAATTTAAATAAATGTGAATTCATTCAAATAAAAGCAATCCGATGGCTCTACTTTATTTAAAGCGGACGGAGTGCAAGAACTGACGAGCCTAAACTTAAGAATTAACCGTCATTTTTACACGTCTGTTAAAAAATTACACTGTAAACATCAGTTACAGCTTTAACTTATTTTTAACTTGGCAAATAACCAAGGTATAAGCGGGATAATCCACGGCTAGCCATGCATTAAAGAATTTTAATGCACTTCGTAGAGGCAACCACCCTCCGCTTCGCGTCGGGTGGTTCTTCGCCTCTACGTCGTGCATTAAAATTCTTTAATGCATGGCTAGCCGTGGATTATCCCTTACATATAAACCAAAAGTTTATGTTAGATGTGATTAATCGTGATATACTTCATAATTAAGATGTCAGAAATTGGATATTTTTCTTTCTGTGAAGTACACGTTATCTCAAGTTCATTTGCTAAAAATTACATTTTTATTTATGATTCGTCTGGAAGCTGGTTGGTTTGATTCATGGCTTAAAACTCTTTATTGAAGAATGTTTCTGAAATCCTTGTGAAGAAAATAAATATTTTGCCCATAACCAGCTTTAATGACGATATGAAGTCCTTCAGTGGAGCTCAGACCTTCTCAGTGTTGATTATATTAGAGTTTGTTGATACCCTGAACCGCTCAAGGCTGGAACTGTTGTGTTAATGTGAGTTTATTCTCTCTCTGTCCTCAGCTGTTCTCGCCGTGATCGCTGTGAGAGAGCAGACGAACCCCAGAGATTCGCTTCTCGAGCGGATCAGTGTGTGGAGCTGATGGTCCAGCCCAACAACATCTCCGTCACCATGGCCGAAGTCCAGGTGTGTGTGTGTGTGAGAGTAGATGCTACATGCACAGCCACTTAGATCCAGTGTTGGGAAAAGTTACTTTTAAAAGTAATGCATTACAATATTGCGTTACTCCCTAAAAAAGTAACTAATTGCATTACTTAGTGACTTTTTATGAAAAGTAATGCATTACATTACTTTTACGTTACTTTTTCTCGCCTGGGCTGGGCTTGATTTGTTGTTGTTTTTTAAATTTATAACAAAAAAAAGTGCAATTTCTGACAAATGTAAAGGCCCTTTCACACCAAAAGTGAAGTGATTAAGCCTCAGGCTGAAGGAAATGCATGTTTACTCCTGTACAGTAGAGGGCGCCGCTCAAACCTTTCAGCTGCTGTTATTCTGGATTAAAGAACAATAGGATACAGGAGAAGGAAGTTCAACACTCTTATTTCTAAATCTAATTTAAAGTAATTTTTGCTTATTAGTACGGTGGAATTAGATCATTGAAGGTCAGCAGCAAAGACATTGGTTAATAAAGTGAGATTAAATACATAAAGTATATTAGTGTCATTTAATATAGTTAATTATTAAAGTTTTGTGTTAAATTCTGAGATTGCATTTTACTGTTTTTAGGAATACTGAATGTTTTCGTGGCAGTGAGATGAGAAAATGGATGTTCACATTTAGTCTAGAACTAAAATAACCATCATGTTCACACACACACACACACACACACACACACACACACACACACACACACACAATGCCTCCTCACTTTATTTCTCTAAATAAATGTGAAACAGTAACTGGAGCTACTTATTTGAAAAAGCAGCTTCGATATTTTGTTGTAAATTGAAAAATACGTTCCTTTACTAGTTACTTGGAAAAAGTAATCTGATTACGTAACTCAAGTTACTTGTAATGACACTGGTTATATCCGACACTTTTCCATAGATGTTCATTAGGAGGGTTAGCAGATACGCAGTGATATGGAGCAGCAGATGTCGTGTAGAGTGCAGTCTAAAAACAACTCTCCTTCAAATGAAATATGGGAATGCGAGCCAAGCTTTTTCACTTTGTCTGTTTTCTCCATTGATCTGCCAGCTGGTCCTTGAGGCCCGAAACGTTCCGGATCTTTCCGCAGGAGTGGATTGCTCCTTCGAGGATTACACGGAGACCGAAGCAACAATACACGGATCACGGATCTACTGCCTCTCTCCCACAGCCAAAGAACTCGTCCCCATCACACGCCAACACAGTCAGTACACACACACACACACACACACTCACACACATACACACTCAATCTGGGCTAGATATACACTTCCAGTCAACCGACACTAACTGTAGCCTTTAGATCTAAAAGTCCTGAAGATTTAGAGTAACATCTCTCCAAGCTTTAGATTGATGTTTATGATGGGTATTATATCATATCTTCCAGAGATTCACTCAGTGCTTTTGTTTTCAGATCATAGGCTTACATTTTAATTCACATTATATCTGTCCTTTATAGTTTGAGGGATTATTGTGGGGATTGAGAAGCAGATCTGTTTCCATTAAAGAAAAATACTGAAACTGATGGATATTTTGTAATGTCTGCTTGCATTAATGGTTCTGGAAAGTAGGCGTTTTGTTGATGAAAATTAAGATTTTGATCTGAGAATCAACACAAAAGTGAATGTTTTGGGGGAAAAAACAAGTTGAATCAATCATAGAATGTTAATTACAATTTTCGTTAATTAGAAAAACGTAATACAATAAGATGTGCATGGGTCGTTTAGAGCAGGGTTATTACTGTTAACTAAAACTAAAACCATAAAAAGAATCATTTGTTAATGCTTTAGTTTTGGGTCCAATTCTCACTATTAACTAGTTGCTTATTATCATGCATATTACTAGGATAGTGGCTGTTTATTAGTATTTAAAAGCACAAATTAATGTCTTATTCTGCATTATCATATTCTACATCCCTTAATCCTACAATACCTAAACTTAACAACTACCTTAATAACTATTAATAAGAAGTAATTAGGGGTTTATTGAGGCAAAATTTACAGTTAATATAGTGAGAATTGGACCATAAACACATTTGTTGCTTGAAATAAAATAAAAAAACTGAATGATATAATATATAAAAAATCTTTAACTTATTTACTTATTACTTTTTATTTCAGCTGTAGTTGCCAAAGCAGCTCTTCTCATTTTCATTTAGTTAGCTTTATGTACTAAAATAACTAAAATTAAAAGTGAATTAATCTATATAGACATATAAAAAATAAAATAAAAAAATGACAACAAACACACTAAATGTCTAAAACTTTTAAGTAAAATCACAACAAAAAATAAGTGAAATAGTTTCTTAATAATACTAAAATAACACTGCATTACAGCTAATATTGCATTCATTTACTTCAGTTGTCAGGCTGATTCTACCATAGCAGTTTTTAACAGTATGAATCTAAAAAGATTGTATTTTAAGCTAATGAATCTTGTTAGATGGTGATGATTACATGCTAACACTAACATTGCTCATCAGAGACACAATGCTGTGATGCTGAATGTCCAACGCTGGTGTAGTTTCTTAATCATCAGTGAAGCACTTACTTTCAGAGAAGGATGTAGACTTGATTTAACACAAGTGTTTATCATGATAGTTCTGTCTCTAAATCTTGCTGCGTTTGAAGCTGTTGTACAGCATGTAGATGAGTGCAGATACACACAAACCTGTATGCTATATTAATACCCAATGCACTTCATTATTTGTGGAACTATATAAGCAACGAGCCACTCAAGGTTTCAGTGGAAACACTCCGTACACAGCAGTGTTTTGATAGCAGCTGATTCAGTGACACAATACTGAACGTATATGATCCTTCATGATGAGTCTCCCTCTGTATTTGTCGTTCTGAAGGAGACACTCATGTGGTGAAGCTCTACTTGAAATCCAGGGAAACGGGGCAGAAATTCGCCAGTGTGGATTTCACCTTCTACAACTGCAGCATCCACAGATCGTGAGTCCATTCCTCCTCTCGCTCTTTATCTCTGCTCTTCTCGTTTTACCCACTCTGGGGTGGGGGGGTGGGGTCATATTTCTGTTGCCGTGGCAACCGGTGGCGTGTTGATTGACAGTTATTCTCTTGAAAACAGACTGTGGTTACAATCCTACAGATAGTGGGACCCCCAGCTGAACATCTCAATGAATACACTGCACTGATCGTGTGTGTGTGTGTGTGTGTGTGTGTGTGTGTGTGTGTGTGTGTGTGGATGTGTGGGTGCGCGCTTCTAAGATGTTCCAGATGGGTTCAGACTCTTTTGGGAGGTCTGTGTAGTGTCTTATTGCAGGACAGATGAGCCAAAGCTGTCTCCAGAGATATAGCACACACACACACACACACACACACACACACACACACACTCACACAGTCACACACACACACACACACACACACACACACACACACACACACACACACACACACACACACACACACACACACACACACACCTCTCAGAGTAACAGCATCTCAGATACACAATACCTTCCCTTACACACACACACACACACACACACACACACACACACACACACACA
>NC_137131.1:43031902-43089402 GCF_949319135.1 Squalius cephalus
TGCGTGGCGTTTCTGTTGCGTGTCGGCTGCGTGGCGTTTCTGTTGCGTGTCGGCTGCGTGGCGTTTCTGTTGCGTGTCGGCTGCGTGGCGTTTCTGTTGCGTGTCGGCTGCGTGGCGCCTCTGTAACGTGTCGGCTGCGTGGCGCCTCTGTAACGTGTCGGCTGCGTGGCGCTTCTGTAGCGTGTCGGCTGCGTGGCGCCTCTGTAACGTGTCGGCTGCGTGGCGCCTCTGTAACGTGTCGGCTGCGTGGCGCTTCTGTAGCGTGTCGGCTGCGTGGCGCCTCTGTAGCGTGTCGGCTGCGTGGCGCCTCTGTAACGTGTCGGCTGCGTGGCGCCTCTGTAGCGTGTCGGCTGCGTGGCGTTTCTGTTGCGTGTCGGCTGCGTGGCGCCTCTGTAGCGTGTCGGCTGCGTGGCGCCTCTGTAACGTGTCGGCTGCGTGGCGCTTCTGTAGCGTGTCGGCTGCGTGGCGCCTCTGTAACGTGTCGGCTGCGTGGCGCTTCTGTAGCGTGTCGGCTGCGTGGCGTTTCTGTTGCGTGTCGGCTGCGTGGCGTTTCTGTTGCGTGTCGGCTGCGTGGCGCCTCTGTAACGTGTCGGCTGCGTGGCGCTTCTGTAGCGTGTCGGCTGCGTGCCGTTTCTGTTGCGTGTCGGCTGCGTGGCGTTTCTGTTGCGTGTCGGCTGCGTGGCGCCTCTGTAACGTGTCGGCTGCGTGGCGCTTCTGTAGCGTGTCGGCTGCGTGCCGTTTCTGTTGCGTGTCGGCTGCGTGGCGCCTCTGTAACGTGTTGGCTGCGTGGCGCTTCTGTAGCGTGTCGGCTGCGTGGCGTTTCTGTAGCGTGGCGGCTGCGTGGCATTTCTGTTGCGTGTCGGCTGCGTGGCGTTCTGTTGCGTGTCGGCTGCGTGGCGTTTCTGTTGCGTGTCGGCTGCGTGGCGTTTCTGTTGCGTGTCGGCTGCGTGGCGTTTCTGTAGCGTGTCGGCTGCGTGGCGTTTCTGTTGCGTGTCGGCTGCGTGGCGTTTCTGTTGCGTGTCGGCTGCGTGGCGTTTCTGTTGCGTGTCGGCTGCGTGGCGCCTCTGTAACGTGTCGGCTGCGTGGCGCTTCTGTTGCGTGTCGGCTGCGTGGCGCTTCTGTTGCGTGTCGGCTGCGTGGCGTTTCTGTAGCGTGTCGGCTGCGTGGCGTTTCTGTTGCGTGTCGGCTGCGTGGCGTTTCTGTAGCGTGTCGGCTGCGTGGCGCTTCTGTTGCGTGTCGGCTGCGTGGCGTTTCTGTTGCGTGTCGGCTGCGTGGCGCTTCTGTAGCGTGTCGGCTGCGTGGCGTTTCTGTAGCGTGTCGGCTGCGTGGCGTTTCTGTTGCGTGTCGGCTGCGTGGCGCCTCTGTATCGTGTCGGCTGCGTGGCGTTTCTGTAGCGTTTCTGTAGCGTGTCGGCTGCGTGGCGTTTCTGTTGCGTGTCGGCTGCGTGGCGTTTCTGTAGCGTGTCGGCTGCGTGGCGTTTCTGTTGCGTGTCGGCTGCGTGGCGTTTCTGTTGCGTGTCGGCTGCGTGGCGTTTCTGTTGCGTGTCGGCTGCGTGGCGCCTCTGTATCGTGTCGGCTGCGTGGCGCTTCTGTTGCGTGTCGGCTGCGTGGCGTTTCTGTTGCGTGTCGGCTGCGTGGCGCCTCTGTATCGTGTCGGCTGCGTGGCGCTTCTGTTGCGTGTCGGCTGCGTGGCGCTTCTGTTGCGTGTCGGCTGCGTGGCGTTTCTGTAGCGTGTCGGCTGCGTGGCGTTCTGTTGCGTGTCGGCTGCGTGGCGTTTCTGTTGCGTGTCGGCTGCGTGGCGTTTCTGTTGCGTGTCGGCTGCGTGGCGTTTCTGTTGCGTGTCGGCTGCGTGGCGTTTCTGTTGCGTGTCGGCTGCGTGGCGCCTCTGTATCGTGTCGGCTGCGTGGCGCCTCTGTATCGTGTCGGCTGCGTGGCGTTTCTGTAGCGTGTCGGATGCGTGGCGTTTCTGTTGCGTGTCGGCTGCGTGGCGTTTCTGTAGCGTGTCGGCTGCGTGGCGTTTCTGTAGCGTGTCGGCTGCGTGGCGTTCTGTATCGTGTCGGCTGCGTGGCGCTTCTGTAGCGTGTCGGCTGCGTGGCGCTTCTGTAGCGTGGCGGCTGCGTGGCGCTTCTGTAGCGTGTCGGCTGCGTGGCGTTTTTGTAGCGTGTCGGCTGCGTGGCGTTTCTGTAGCGTGTCGGCTGCGTGGCGCTTCTGTAGCGTGTCGGCTGCGTGGCGTTTCTGTAGCGTGTCGGCTGCGTGGCGCTTCTGTAGCGTGTCGGCTGCGTGGCGCTTCTGTTGCGTGTCGGCTGCGTGGCGTTTCTGTAGCGTGTCGGCTGCGTGGCGCTTCTGTTGCGTGTCGGCTGCGTGGCGTTTCTGTAGCGTGTCGGCTGCGTGGCGCTTCTGTTGCGTGTCGGCTGCGTGGCGCTTCTGTAGCGTGTCGGCTGCGTGGCGCTTCTGTTGCGTGTCGGCTGCGTGTCGCTTCTGTAACGTGTCGGCTGCGTGGCGCTTCTGTAGCGTGTCGGCTGCGTGTCGCTTCTGTAACGTGTCGGCTGCGTGGCGCTTCTGTAGCGTGGCGGCTGCGTGGCGCTTCTGTAGCGTGTCGGCTGCGTGGCGCTTATGTAGCGTGTCGGCTGCGTGGTGTTTTCTATGTCTCTGCACACCAGAAACGTGTCTGACGCGGCGCTGCTGCTGCTAGGTGACATATGAAAAGCCTCATTGCTGATATATTCGACATATGGGGAGAGAGTTGTGGAAGGCCTATACTTCATGTTAAACATAAATAGCAGCAAAGACAACGTTGGCAGTGTTGATGGCAAAATAGGCTACAGAATATTTAGTTCTGTATTGACAGGTGCAATATTTGAAAATCGATCATATTTTTTTTAATTACATTTATATCTTCTGAAATATCTACGGCTTTCATGGGTTCGATTCCCAGGGAAAGCAGGAACTGATATGAATGTAAATGTGTACTTGAAAATGCAATGTAAGTCGCTTTGGATAAAAGCATAAATGTAAATGTAAATATCTGCAATTATGTCAAAACCTAAACTTTCAAACATCAAAATGTCATTTATTAATATGTATTCATGTCAAAATGACATACAAACATCTTTTCCTATTCTATTTTGCCTGGAAACGCTTCCAACACGCTTGCGTGTCGCGTGAAAAACAGGCGTCGGTTCTATTTCTAGCATGCACGCGTTTTCCCCGTGGCTCGAGCCGTGACTAAGGCGCGTGTGTCACGCAGGCAGTGTGCAAACTCTAACCTGTTAACATGGGAGCCGAAATAAAAACGCTCACGCCACACAGCCAGTGTGTCGCCGGCCTTAGTGTTATTATAGAGACGGCATATCACTGAAAACAGCTTGCGTTGTCTTGCGCTTGAATGATCTAAAATCACGTTTTTGGATGTGTGTGCAGCACAGAAAATGTTGTCTCGCACTTGAGTGGTTTAAAGTCATATATTGAAATGCTCACAAAGGAATTGATAAGAGGAATCGCAAGTCACAAGTATCCGATTCCTGACTTCAAGTGTTCGATTTTCGATTCCCAGCCGCTACTCATTACTGTTCAAAAGTTTGTGGTCGGTAAGAGTTTTTAAAGAAGTCTCTTCCGCTCACGATGCATCCAATCAAATCTGATGCATAAAATCAAGCCCCGCCCATTTCCCCCTCATTACATATCCAGTTTCAGTTGTAAATGCATCACGCTACAAGTGTTGCACAGTGCAAGTATAATGGGTTGCAAACTGCATTTCACATTGAGTTTAAACATCAAATATGTCCTGATTGACTGAGATGTCATTGATTTGTTCTCGCTTTCACGGAGTTGACACTGGAAACCTGATGAATCCCGGCTGGTTAGGACACTATTCGGCGTGTTTATCTCTCTCCTCCTCCTCCTGCGTGTCCATCCTCAGATTTTCACTCATGAGAAACTCGATCTGTTGCTGAACCGAGCGAGATAAGACGAGAGAGTCCGGTCATCATGTCGACGGAGCCGCTCCCTCATTGGCTGATGCGAGTCTGTTGGGAATCTCCCATGATTCAGTGTTTTAAAAGCCTGCATGCACTGGTTTCCTCTAATAGACTCCAGATGTGTGTGAGGGAGAAAGTGTGAGTGAAGCGAGGGGAGGGAGAAAGTTCTGGCACTAACGTGGGAGATTACATTATAGATGTGACGCCATGTACTTCACAATCGCTGTAGCGGAGAGTGAGCCAGCCTTTCAGGAGCAGGGAAGAGCCGTAATGAGGAGAGGTGGAGAATAAAGCGAGGGCTCGGGAAGGAAAGGCGTTGGCGTGTGTAACCGGCTCTGTGTCTGCCAGCTGGACGGCAGTCGCACTGCTCTAGTGTGTAGTTTTCTTTTTCTTTTTTAGTGTTATTGTACTTTCTCTCGTAGCAGCTGAAAGCGCACACGCACACACACACACACACACACACACACACACGCGTCTAATGAGGTTCTAGAAGGTTCTACAGTCTCTCAGAACCCAGATGACAGATTCCAGCCATTAAAGAGGCCATATTATACCCTTTTACTAAGTCTTGATGTTGTTTCAGGCTCTACTAGAACAGGTTTTCCTGCTTGAATGTTGATTATTTTCCTCATATTCTCCATTGTTGCGGCTCCTCTCTTCCCAGTCTGTCAGTAACGCTCTGTTTACTTCCTGTCTCTATGAAGCCCCTCCCTCTGAAAAGCACACTGTGCTCTGATTGGCCGGCTGGAGAAATAGTGTTCTTCCGGGAACGAACACATCACAATATTCCTCATTTAAATAATTAATGCGCAGAATAAAGGGGCGGGGCCTGGTTGAGTTAGTTAGTAGTGTCAGAGAATGTCTAATGGGAAGATAATTGGCACTCTCTGCTTACTTCCGGTTTCTGGACTGGCTGCAGTAACACGTCTCTGTCCATGCGGGGGCGCTCGCAGGCGAGTGCAGAATGAATGGAGGTCTATGGCGAAAAACCCTCAAAATCCACTTTTCTCAGGATATAATTTTTTGTCTAGTAATTTGAATGTTGTATTCGAAAGGAGATGCAAAGAAATTACACATTGCTGGTGTTAGATTTTTTAGAGTCACTTATTTGGTTTAAAAAATCTTTTAAAATGTCAATGACGTCAGAATGCTGACGTCATTAGCAGAATGCTAGCGTGTTATGGGCAACAACAACTCAACCTGTAAGAAATAGAAAAGAAATAAGTACTCGTTCATTCAACTTTCGACCTATAACCCATGTTGAACTTGCAAAACCTACAATAAAATCTGAGATTTCTCAACGGCAATCGGGTGAAAGAGACACATTTAGCCGTCTAGTCCCATTGACTCCCATTCAGTCTGCGCTCACCCGCGATCACCTCCAGTGGAATTCTAATGGAACTGCAACCAAGATTGATACAATGGGGCGAATAGGAAGTGCCATGGCTCTCCGTAGACGGGCTCTGGTAGTGTGTTAAACTGGCGGTTATGGTAAGGGGCGGAACATTTCCCAAACACACTCGAAGCGCTCGACCAATCATAACACATTGTCTGTCACATGATACTTTCATTATAATAGGCTAATTAAGTGATTTTATTCACCTTCCAAAGCCAAGTTTGACTCCTCAGATGTTTTGCACTGAACTTTGCACACGCATTTGTGTCTCCTGCACTTTGTTGTAGTTTGATACTCATTGTTTTGAGCAGAACGTTTGTTCTTCATTTGAGTAAAAGTGAAAGCAAGTATAAATCAGCGGAGGCGTTGAGTCGGAAAGGATTTGAATCAGTGTGCGCTTCATTTTTAACACATGATTTGCTTTTACGGTGTCTGTTCCTTCACTTTTCCTGTCATGTCGCGCTGATATTCCTCGTGTGGGATTCTTTCCTATCTTCCGAACCTCTTTTCTTGGGAGCGAGCGAACAACTAGACGACAAGTGCCAGCTGGTTTAACTCGAGAGGATAGAAGTGAACATTCAGGAGTTTATCACATACATGCAGTGCAACACGGCAGTCGTCATGACTACAGCACTAATTACATTCCAGAGGGACCTTGAAAACAGGTCACATGGCCTTTGATGTCACCCCTGACCCCATTACCCACAATTCTCTGCTCCAGTCCTGCCGTTTTCATCTTTGCTCGCCCATTTTTTCTCTCTGTTCTGCTCCTTTCTTCTCGGTTCATATCCCTGTTTTATCCCCCGCGCTCTCTCTCTCTCTCTCTCTCTCTCTCTCTCTCTCTCTCTCTCTCTGTCTATGTAATATTCATCGCTGGGATGCATTGGGCAGCTGAAGTACAGATCTAATCCACTTTGAATAATTAAACCAGAGGAGGAGAAGAGAGAGAGAGAGAAGGAGGTGCAGAGAAATGACTTTATCAGACTGATTACTTCCTCTCTTGTCTTCCCTCTCACTCTCTTTGTTCTTGGCGGCCAGCACACATTCTCTCACGCGTTCCCCTCCCTCCTCCGCTTTCATATTCATATGCACCACTTCTTATTTTAGCGTGTTGTCTCGCGTCGGCCGCTGAGCTGCTGTCTACCTGGACTGTATGTTCAGGCCTTGTTGGCGCTCCGATGCGGAGACTGTTCCAGGAGATATGCAGCAGCTCCTGCTGTCTTGTAAGATAACTCGTTTTGGGCGAATCACATTGTATCCTTCACAGAAAAGACTGTTCCAGAATGCATTGTGGTGAATCACGAATCACGCTGCATTCAAGTGCGAATGATCGTATTCATGAGGTGTGCACTCGAATAACGCCAGCGTCACAATTACCGGTGGGAAATCTGTCGGGATTTGGAGTTGAACGAAATCTGTGTCGAGTGAATCATGGCTCATGGAAAGTCTGTGGCATCAGTGTTATTTTAGTGGTATGTATATACTATTATAGTATTTATTAATATTTTAAATAAGCTTGTATATTTATATTTTCAATTTTCATTATAATTTTGTTAGTTTTTAATTTTTTTGTTACATTTTTCATTTTGATTAGTATAAAAAAAATTATATTTCTATTTTAATTCATTTTTATTTCAGTTTTAGTCTTATTATTAATATTTTAAATTAGCTTGCATTTTTATATTTTCAGTTTCCATTTTATTTTAAGTTTTAGTAATTTTGTTTGTGCATTTGTCATTTTTATTAGTATTAGTTTTTTAATATTTCTATTTAGTTAAAGTTTTTATTTCAGTTTTAGTTTTATTTATAAATATTCTAAATTAGCTTGTATTTTTATATTTCTATCGCAGTTTAGGTGTTAGTAATTTTGTTTTGTGCATATTAGTTTTAGTTTAGAAAACTAAGTTAAATATTTTTTATTTAGCTTTAATTCATTTTTATTTGAGTTTTAGAACTTGTTTTATTTCCGTTAATTGCCAAGGCAGTATTTCTAAAAAAATAAAATAAAAAAAAGTTTATATTGTATTTTATTTCAGTTACTAAGGATTTTTAATAGCATTTTAGTTAACATTAACAAAACTGATATATAAGTTGTAATTGTGCATTTCGATGGTATTGAAGTACTTTTATACAGTTGTTGAAGAATAGCTATGAATTTGACAGAAAATACTACTAATTTGTTTGAATTTTGCAACGATAGGCCCATTTTCTGTGCCAGTGCAAGAACAGTAAAATACTCAGAGCAATAGTTACACACCGAATGCTCTCTCTTTGCTGGTGAAAAAGCACTAAAAAGCGTATTGTCTTTGTCAATTATTGAGAAAGAGAGACTGCTAATTGCATCTCACATTTTCACTGACCAAACTCACATTTCCAAACTTGTAAGCAGGAATTTCCCAAGGGATCCTGAAGGCAGCAAAATTCATCCAAGATTAGCAGACAGAGCCTAGAGGAATGTTGGCTTTGTTCGTTTAATATGAAAAAGTAATTTAATTTTTCCCAGTCTATGTGCATGTGTGCGCTTTAGACGATCAAGTTATTAGCTGAGTAACATGCTAACGACAGACGGCGTGTTAATAGAGTCGTGTGTTCTTCATATGTGTTCTGTCAGGATGTGTGAGCGATAGGATGCCGTCTTCGAAGGCCACTCACTAGGGACCGGCATCATAAGAGAGAGTGTAGATGGGTAATCGTACAGAAGAGCTCTGACATCTAAACGACGTTTGCTTTCCATTCAATTTAACACAGAAATATTTAAATGAGGCCATTTAATTTAAATAAATTGATTTTAAACATTTAAATGAGTTCAGCACACTGACTTGAGAATGATCAGTGGGTTTCTGATGGCCTTCTTGAAGTCGTATTACGGCTCATTTTCCTTTATTGCGGGAGGCTGTCGTGAAAGTGGATTTTATGGAGCTTGAGCTTCGGGCCGCTGGAAAGATGTAGAAGAAGTGTGGTGTTGCTCTGCTCTGCTTACTGGAACAAATATTAATGTTTTACGGTGGGAGATGTGATAATTAAGGAGCAGATATGGCACTGTTAAAGGAAAACCAATTATCTTTGAACAGCTTTTGCTGCCGTATTAATAATTGTGTTTGTGTGTGCACTACTGTTCAAAAGTTTGAGATTGGAAAGATTTTTATGTTTTCAGAGAAGTCTCTTCTGCTCACCAAGGCTGCATTTATTTAATCAGAAATACAGTAAAAACAGTAATATTTAATAACAAATTAAAATACAGTTTCTATTTGAATATATTGTAACGTAATTTATTCCTGTGATCAAAGCTGAATTTTCAGCATCATTACTCCAGTCTTCAGTGTCACATGATCCTTCAGAAATCACTCTTATATGATTATTTGATGCTCAAGAAACATTTATGATTATTATCAGTGTTGAAAACAGTTTTGCTGCTTCAGATTTCTGCTGGTGATTTGAGAAAATGTACCGGCGGCCATAAATATTTTTCATGAAACTGTTTTTGCAAAAACAGCCAGTAGCCTAATGACAGCAACATTTTAGATACCAGTGAACATTCACAATTCTCTATTTCAATTTGAAGACCACATCTAAAACTACTAAGCTAACTAATATAAATTCTGTTTGATTCACATTAAAAACAGGAATATTAGGCTGCTGTCACTTTAAGAGCAAATGCACAGATCTAATTTACTGATACACATGAGTTCTCAACTGTTTATGTTCAGTTAAACGACTATGTTTATTAGTTTACTCACTATGTTTTTACATAATTTTGTGTGAATTTGAGCACTCGAGTGCAAGACGACGTGAAAGAGCTCAGTTTAAGTGTTCTTCACACACAGCGCGCGACTAACGAGATGAGCTCCAAGATGAGAAAGATAGTGGATCCAAAAAGATTAGGTGATCACAGCCCAGTGATCATTCATGATAATATCATTGAGCAAGTGGAAACTGTATCTATCTAGGTGTGGTCATTGATTGTTCATTTACTTGGAAAGCCCACATTGATTACCTTTGTTCAAAATTCCAGCATTTTTAAGAAGACTTTGGCTGTTTAGTGTAAATCAGAGAATTATGCAATTATTTTACTATGCCGTTCTAGGTAGTCTTTTAAATTATGGGATGCAAGCTTGGTATGGCAATAGCCGCTTTCCGACCGGAGGAACCTTTTCACAGTTCCTAGAACTATTGGCTAAAGTACCCGGATGTTCCTGCGGTGCGAACACGCCGACTAGGAACGACTTTAGTTCTAGGAACTCCTTTTGGAGAAACTAATTTAGGTCCTACTTCAGAGTAGGGTCTAAACCAGCACTATAGAGCTGGTAAGTCCCGCCCCTTCCGCTAACCCCACTGGACCTCTAGGTTGAAAAATCGTCAATGCAAGTGAATGGGAGAAAATAATTATTTTCTGGTCCCGTTTGAATTTTGCCATGAATGTGAACATATGTTGTCTGAATATTTAATATAATTTTTCGTGTAAAGAATGCTACAATTTAGCGGGTAGAAGTTTGATACGTTTAGACTTTGTGTGTGAGCACTTTGTGGACTACAACTCCTCGCTGCTTTCGACGCGTTTGAAACGTCAGCACCACTAGCACACGGACACTAGGTCACGGATCCAGCTAAACATGGCTGTGTCTTTGGTGCACTTCACCGCCTTCTTTCAGGGAGAGGACAAAATCATTGAGGTTGGCGAAAACCACGGGTAAGTCAACTTTATGGGGTGACGTCACATAGGCGACATGTAGTCTTTCTCGTTATGTCTTTTCCACAACTGCTAGCCGAAGAATCATACAATATACTGTCAAACTCGTAACATGAAAAATTATATAAAAAATTCACAGACAACATATGTTCACATTCATGGCACAATTCAAACGGGACCAGAAAATAATTATTTTCTCCCATTCACTTGCATTGACGATTTTTCAACCCAGAGGTCCAGCGGGGTTTTACGGATGGGCGGGACTTACCAGCTCTATTCGCCTTATTCACCTGGCGGCCATTTTGAAAACTCGAACGCCGTTGAGGGGTACACAAACCCGGAAGTTTGACTCCGACGCATACGATCTTCTATGGAAGATTCAGCAGCTCCAGACATATAATAAAACTAACCTTAAAATTACGACCAGGATGCCTTCTGATGTGTATTATCCATTGTCGAGGCTATAGCACGTTAGTTGGCTAGAAAAAAAGAGCTATAGAGAGTATTTTGCTAAATATGTGTAGGCCTACTATATTACATATTTATTATATTTGTACTTATATCATTAAATAAAGTTGTTATTATAATAAAAAAACGCATTATATTTAATTTGAGTTATTTTAACCTTAAATAATACTGCCAGCTGATATGGCTCTCTGTATGTTTACAGCATTAGGGGAGTTGTTTTTTTCTTTAGAAAATGTAATGCCTATCTTGAATACCTAATATTTATCCAAATGAGTCAATATTAAATCAAATCACAATAATTGAATTGAATTGAAATAATAAAAAAGCGTAGCTTACCAGAAATTGTAGGCTACCATGTAAACATTGTAACATGTTGTCACTAAACCTAATAAAATTCAGTTTAGTTACTAAAAATGTTTTGACAATCCCAACACACTTATTGTAATGCAATATTTTTTTTTTACATTGGGGAACACAGCCGTGAGGCGCCATTGCACTGAGATAAATCGCGTTGTGAGAACTCCCGGAAGTGGTCAGTGTACCCCTCAGGCTCGGTGGAACGTTCGAGGTGAATAAGGCGAATAGGAACTACCCGTGACGTTAGTGTACGCTGATGACTGAACACACGCAAAACACCAGCACCTGCCGTTTTTAAAACAGCTATATGTAAACACACAGATTATAGCCTATATATTTACTCCATAAACTAGATACAAACATGGAAAACAGTGATAGATGGGTCTCTAAACCTTTATGCTGAAGAGAAAATCCAACGCAACTATGAGGGGACCAAGCCAAACATGATTGTTTATCTGCCCAGCTAGCAACACTGGACATCAACCACACGGCATAGGCTAATAACCTTTTTTTCATATACTGTCTACTTTCTATAACAATTCAATCTAATAAGATATTAAACAGTACTGTTAGACAGATTGCTAACTAATAAACACAGAGAATGCGAGCATTGTTTGCTCTGGCGTTCTCAGCGCCGCCAAAATAAAAGTCACCGTGCTTGCGTCACTCCCTTACCCCTCCTACCAGTTCCTATGGCCACTTGGCCAGTGCGAACGCAAACAGCAAACCCGAGTTTGGGGGAGAGTAGTTCTTAGAACTGTTTAGGAGTGGACAGTTCCTAGAACTAAGTTCCTGTAACTACTTGGTCGGAAAGCGGCTAATCTTTCAGTCCAGTTAAATCACAGCTTGCACATCTTGTTAAAACTGCAGTGAAAGTTATGGGTGTAAGAGAGTACACATCACTTCAATCCATTTATGAATCATTGGTTTTTACGAATGCACAGACAATAGTGAGTGATTCAAGCCATGTTTGATTTCCAATGAGTCAGCTTCTGCCGTCAGGGAGACGGTATAGAGTCCCACTTTGTTACAAAAAATCACTTGTTCCTGTATCTATTAATATGTTGAATAGCAAGATGTAGTCATTGTTATGATTTTATTTATTTTATTTTTTCCTTCTCCTTCTTTCTTTTTGGTTGTGTGTATGTATGTTGTGTTCTCTTTGGTTGTGTGTGTGTATGTGGTGTTCTACTGCAGCTTTGAGTCCAAGACAAATTTCCTGCAAAAGGACAATAAAGAATACTAACTAACTAATATTTAAATTGTCAAGGCTTAAACTTTCGTGACGATGCAACGCTGTCAACCGTCCCGACAGTGATGTTTGTTCACATTCATGCATTGTTAGACTTCATACTAATGTTACCAGACATCAGGCGAGTGTCACCTTTTCATATACTTGCCAACGGCAGTTTCTGGCACATGGCGATTGTTAATTTTAGGCCATAATGAAGATTATTGCTTTTGATTAATTTAATGCATCCTTGCTGAATACAAATATTCATTTATTTCAAAACGAAACCTTACTCATCTCAAACATTTGAAGTAACACCTGAAAGTCATTGGAGATTCGAGCTCAAGGTTTGCTGGTTCTGCAGAAGTCCTTCAAAAGTATTTAGGGTTTCTTCAGATTGTGGTGAACAGCAAACATCCTTCCTGTGCCTCAAACATCTCGTTCCTCATTTCCATCTGTGAATTACAGGCGAGTGGGTGGCTGACCGGCTGCTCTGTGGTCAGTCTTTACGCTTAATAAGCACAAGACACAAAACCAGCGCTGTGACCAAACATACCGTCAGCTTACGGATGAAATCGGGAACATCAGGAGAGTTTCCTCTGGTTTGAGGAGGAATCTCGTCACTGGAGGATCCGGAGATTTCCTGCTCTTAGTCTGATCCTCTTCATCTCTGAGACTCATGAGTGCTCCTGAACGCCGCGCTGCTTTAAAAGCTTCATTTATCAGGCCGTCATTCAGAGAGAGCTTATGAGATCGTATTCTCTACTTCCTCTGCTCTCTCTCTCCGTTCTCCGTTCTCCGTTCTCCTAGCCCTAACACTGTTCTCATGGTGTTCGTCCATAACTAGAGCTGTTCTCTGTCTGTGGAGTGTCTTCTGTCCTCTCGTTTTCCACTCGTTGTGCTTGTTGTTGTGCGGCGTTACTGATTGAATCATCACATGCTGTTTATAAAGTGCTGTTCAAAAGTTTGGGGTCTGTATGATTTCAACTTGAACTTTTATTCAGTATATAAATCATATTAAATCGATCAGTAAAGTGACAGTAAAGGTAACGTTCTAGAATGTTAGAATTAACGGTTACACTTTATTTTAAGGTGTCATTGGGTGCGTTTCCATTACAGATTTGCGCAAAACTTTTACATTTTTTTTCTAAATGTCGACAAAAAACGATTGCGAAATGACGGCGTTTCCATTAACTGATGTTATGCGACTAAAACTACATTTTTTCCTCTCATGTAAAGTAAAATCATTCCAAAAACCAAGGCAGCGGACGTTGGTAGGTTTATGTACTATATCTCAGCCACTGCACTGGCCATTATTATTAATCGAAGGAAATGTATGTGTGTTATCCAAGCATTAATGGTAAGGAACGACCCGTATTATACTTGTGAGCGGCTCATATGAGGAGTTTCTGGGTGTTTCTCCCTCAGATCTGCTTCGAGGTCTTGATTGTGGCATTTATTTGAGGTTTAGAATCCATTATTCCTGTAATTCTTTTGTCTTATATGAATTTAATAAAGAACTCTGTCTCGTATTCTGTCCAAACACACCGCGTCATCTACGTCAGCTGACCTGGAAATGGTTTCCATTGCAGTTTTGTGAAATATTTCTTTTTCGAATTGCCTGAAAAACCTCCTCATGCGAGCGGAAAAACTTTTTTGCGATAAATGGGAGTTTTTGCGAAATTGACGTGTTTCCATTGGGCGTATTTTCAATTCGCAATTTGAAGGGTAATGGAAACGCGGCTAGTGTTATAGTTTAATTATATATTTAAGTACTGAGTAATATTAAACTACATGGTAGGATTAGGATTTGGTTGAGGGTTAGTTGCATGTAATTATGCATAATTTGCTGTTATTACTATAGCAAGTACATGTAACATATGTAACAAGGACACTGTAAAATAAAGGGTCACTGAATTAACTTATCACAGTTTCCACTCAAATATGAAACACTGTGTTTTAAGTGACATTAAAGACATTTAGTATGTTCTAGAACGTTAGAATTAACTAAAAATGAAAGTATCATGGTTTCCACTAAAATATTACACTGTTTTCAACATTGATAATAATCATAAATGTTTCTTGAGCATCAAATCATCATATTAGAGTGATTTCTGAAGGATCATGTGACACTGAAGACTGGAGTAATGATGATAAATTCAGCTTTGATCACAGGAATAAATGACACTTTACTATATATTCACATAGAAAACGCGTTTTTCGAATTCTAAAAATATTTCACAACATTTTTACTATATTTTTCAGCCTTGATGAGCAGAAGAGACTCAAAATTAGATGTTTTGAACAGAAGTTGTGTGGGACTCGCCTGATTTGACTCATGTTTATTCCTCAAGTGTCCCCACACAAAGACACACACACACACACACACACACACACACACACACACACACTGAGCAGTGAGGTATTCTGGGACGTTCTCCAGATAAGCGTCCAGCTTGTTTCTCCTCCAGGTCTTTGCGTGACGTTCCTCCATATGTTCCCCATCAGGCTTGTTTAACCAAATGTCAAACATGTCCTCTGGTGTGTGTGACTGATGCTCGATGTCCTTCCTGTGTTTTGTTGTTTTAATAAGAATGATTTCCCTGTTTGAGTCGGCTGATAATAACACTTTTCCGTCTCTCTTTTGCAGGATTGTCCTCAGATTCTTCCGTCCACACAGATCTACGTTCCCGTCGGCGTCCCGAAGCCGATCACGCTGTCGGCCCGAAACCTTCCTCAGCCTCAGTCGGGCCAGAGGAACTACGAGTGTGTCTTCCACATCCAGGGCGAAACACACAGCGTGACGGCGCTGCGCTTCAACAGCTCCAGCATCCAGTGCCAGAAAACCACCGTGAGTCCAGTCACATTTATGTTTATATTTATTTATATTTTAAATAATAAACATTAATGAATAATAAACATTTATGTTTATTTATAAAGCGATGTTTACAACACAGAGTGTTTCAGAGCAGCTTTACAGAGATAACAGGGAAATAATGCAACTAAGTTTGTTTCTAAAAGAAAATAGCATCATAAGCCCTATCCGCACCGGATCAGTATTATCTGGGGATTCGCACGGGATCAGTATTATCTGGGGACCTTGTGTGAATTAGAAATAACCCCCCCACATCTGAATGATGTGCATTCGCACGGGATCAGCGAAGCCTGTGATTTACTCGAATTTACTGCCTTATCTCCCGGATATGATGTCAATAGGCTATTGCTTGGGAATGTCTTGTTATAGGTCTAGCTGTGTGATATATCATAAACAGAAGAATGTTCCTCACTGCATACATGTCATCCATCTCCATCTAATCACTCTTTTTGTTTTTGCTCTTCTGATGGTTTTCAGCTTTCTCTTTCTGCAAACTGTATAGTTGTATGGTGTATAGCGATATGACCCAGCACCCAAAATACTATCAAAACACCCAAAATACTATCAAAACACTCCAACACAGCCTCCATTCTTCACGAAAGATGGATAAAAAGGCGCACGGGAAACAAAAACCTTAAAAAAATTATAAAAGATCCGCCAAATCACAGAGATGCCGATTCTCACGGGACTAATATCATCACAGGACCGCGGTGTTCGGCGAAATATGGTCGGTCATTTGCAGGGGAATTTTTACTTTACAGATTTCAGACATGGCCGATTCACACGGGATTAAGATCATAGACGACCTCCGCAATTATTACACATGACTAGAGGTCACCAGGTCATACTCGTCCCGTGCGGATAGGGCGATAGTCCAGCTTAAGTTAGTTCAGTGATGATATTCATTTAGTTAATTAATAACTGTGTGTGTTAATTTAGTCACACACACCGGCTCACGTCTGCTGATAAACGCTTTAAAGGATAGCTGATTAACATACAAGGTTTGGTGTACACAACCATTCAAAAGTTTGGGGTCAGTATGTTTTTAAAAAAACATTATTTTACTTTTATTCAGCAAGGCTGAATGTATTAAATTGATCAAAATTGACAGTAAAGACATTTATAATGTTACAAAAGATTCTATTTGAAATAAATGCTGTTCTTTTGAACTTTCTATTCATCAAAGAATCCTGAAAAATAAAATGTATCACGGTTTCCACAAACATATGAAGCAACATCATATTAGAGTGATTTCTGAAGGATCATGTGACATTGAAGACTGGAGTAATGATGATAAATTCAGCTTTGATCACAGGAACAAATTACACTTTACTGTATATTCACATAGAGAACAGATATTTTAATCTGTAATAATATTTCAGTCATGTTTCAGTGCTGAGAAGGCCACATGAACGTGCAATGTTACTTGTGGTCCAAAAACATTTGAGAAGTCATGTGATGTGAAACTGAGCTTGCTTGAGTGAGTGTTTGCACAGAGTAACTCGCAGTGAAAAGCGTCATGCTAATATCGCTGTATGCTGAGATAATCGTCACATTAATATCAGCTCTGCTGCAGTGATTGAAACCTTGATGGAAGTCTGAAGCAATGAGCTGAGCTCCTGTCACATGATCATATCAGTCACATGATCATATCAGACACACGTGTGTACATACACACACCCACCGCATGCCACACTCCTGATAACACCATATTAACAGATCAATACAATAATGAGAATGCTAATCTACAGTGTGTGTGAGAGAGAATACCGTGAGTGTGAGTGTGAGTGTGAGTGTGAGTGTGAGTGTGAGTGTGAGTGTGAGTGTGAGTGTGAGTGTGAGTGTGTGAGAGAGAGACCGAGAGTGTGTGTGTGTGAGAGAGAGACCGAGAGTGTGTGTGTGTGAGAGAGAGAGAGTGTGTGTGTGAGAGAGAGAGAGAGAGAGAGTGTTTGTGTGTGAGAGAAAGAGACAGAGAGAGAGAGACTGTGTGTGTGTGTGTGTGTGTGTGTGTGTGTGTGTGTGTGTCTGTGTGAGAGATAGAGAATGTGTGTGTGAGAGAGAGACTGAGAGAGAGATAGTGTTTGTGTGTGAGAGAGAAAGAGAGAGAGAGACTGTGTGTGTGTGTATGTGTGGACATGTTTTTCTACACCGGTGGGGACTTAAACCTGAATGCACACAGACTCATGGGGACTCGTGTCACCGTGGGGACCTAAATCGAGGTCCCCATGGGTACAAAAGCTTATAAATCATACAGAATTAGTTTTTTTGAAAATGTAAAAATGCAGAATGTCTCCTGTGATGGGTAGGTTTAGGGGCAGGGGCAGTGTAAGGGGATAGAATATACAGTTTGTACAGTATAAAAACCATTACGTCTATGGAGAGTCCCCACAAAGATAGTGAACCAGACATGTGTGTGTGTGAGTGTGTGAGTGAGTGAGTGAGTGAGTGAGTGAGTGAGTGAGTGAGAGAGAGAGAGAGAGAGAGAGAGAGAGAGAGAGAGAGAGAGAGAGAGAGAGAGAGAGAGAGAGAGAGAGAGAGAGAGAGAGAGAGAGAGAGAGAGAGAGAGACCGAGAGTGTGTGTGTGTTCTGGTTATTCATCCAGAGTGGAAATATAAATGTGAATGTGTGTTATTCTTACACACACACACTGTTGCTAACATACTCAATAACCGGCGCATTGATGTAATAAAGAGAACTTTAGATGAGAACAGTGTTTATATCACACACTCCCCGTGTGTGTGTCGTTGTGTTGAAGCAGCGCAGATGGAGGACTCGTCCCGCTGTCCGTTAGCTGAACGCAGACTCTGGCGGAGTGTGTTATAAACGGGCCTGTCTGGATGGGTGTGTGTTTTTGGACGCCAGCTCGTCTTGTTGTCTGGGTTTGGCTGTGTGTTTCTCTCTGGACGATACGTGTGTGTTGTGTTATTGTGGTTTCCGTCTGAAGGCTCTTCTTGCACCCTAGTGGTCAGAACCGACCCAAAAACTGCATCAGCGTCACACACACACACACACACACACACACACTCAGAGCTGTGATCGGGAGCTGGCGCTCGGTTGCATGGGAAAACCACAGCAGGAAGGGAGAGAGGCTCATGGGAAATGTGTTTTGAAGGGCTGTCAAGCTAGATAATTACACATGTATACCTGAGCCGAGTATATACTCTCTTCTGCTCAAGACTGCGTATATCTGATCAAAAATACAGTAGAAACAGTGAAATATTATTGCAATGTAATATAACCGTTTTCTATGTGAATATATAATAAAGTGTAATTTATTCCTGTGATCAAAGCTGAATTTCCAGCATCATTACTCCAGTCTTCAGTGTCACTTTTGATCACTTTTATGTGTCCTTGCTGAATAGTTGCTGACTGTGTATTTGTGTGTGTGTGTGTGTGTGTGTGTATGTATATGTATATATGTATGTATGAAGAGTTCAGATGCAAAAGCCTCTAAGTGCCATCTGAATTTTTCTTCTAAAATTAGCATTTTTATCAAGCTTGTATATTTAAGTTCAGTAATTTCACTTTAATGACAATTAATAGTTAATTTCTATTGCCATTAAAATGAAATAACTGAACATAAACATACAAGCTTGATAAAAATGCTAATTTTAGAAGAAAAATTCAGATGGCACTTAGAGGCTTTTGCATCTGAACTCTTCACATATATATATATATACAATGTTTATGAAGACTGCAAGACTGCCGTACAGTATCCGCACAGACTCTGGTTGTGTTTAATTCATCTTCCTTTATGAGGTTCTATCAGTTTGTCAGAAAACAGGCTGAACGGAGAATAGAAACTAATAGAGCGGCTCTCGTACAGCTGATGACGGCGGCAGGTGTGTGTGTGTGTGTGTGTGTGTGTGTGTGTGTGTGTGTGTGTGTGTGTGAGGTGCAGCAGTTCTGATGAGAACCAATTAGAGGAGACACCGATAAAAAATGATGATTAATTACAGTGTGGGAGCGACACTGCAGTAATGGATACTACGGTAAAGAAAAATGAAGCAAGAGAGGAAGAGGAGAGAGAGAGACGGTAGCCGGGGGCGTTCAAGAGCAGAAGAGGCTTTTAGAAACTCACTGCACCTGATTGTGTGTGTGTGTGTGTGTGTGTCGGGACAGCAGATATAGACCTGGTTTAAATTATTAATCACTCAGGAGAAATGAAGTTTACAGTCGAGTATTGAGGGTTGTAATGGTAGTTATTGTATGAAGATGAATCAGAATGATGTATTCTTCTTTCACTCTTAAGTGACATATATATGACGAAACAATAAGCCACAAGCCGTGGAACATTTAATTCACCACACTATTTTATTCTATACTCATCTCTGTTGCTTTTTATGCGTCTATATCTTTGAATAAGCAAAAAATAAGGATTGAATGAGCTGAGTGATGATAGATATCGTCACACACTGTTTTAAAATGCAATCTTAGAAGAAAAGCTTCTACAGTTTATGATTCTGTCAGGCGCTTCATATACAGAACCTGTAGGGTTTCAATCATTTTATGGATTTATACATTTTCTTCATATTTTTAACTTTTATGCCTAAAACCGCTTGTAAACATACTGTATCCCTATGAAATAATCCATCAGACATGAAAGTAATATGCAATCATTTAAGACATTTCTCCTCATATAGAACCCTTCTGGCTTTATAATTGAGTCTAGAACCCTGGGCTTGTATACAGAAGCGTATATTAGCGTGAGGGATTGAGACGCTCCCGCAGCGAGGGTCCTGCTCCGGGACACAACACCGGGTCAGAGGAAGGACACGATCATTAAAGCATCCGCTGAACGCCACTAAATCATCTCTCGTCATGAGAACTCATGATCACTGCATTACTGATTACACAGTCACAACACTAAACTACACACAATAACTTGGCCTATTGTACTCTTCTTTTTCTTTTTTAAAGGTAACTAGTTTGAATTTTTATTTCTTTTTGGAGTTTGTTTTTAACTTCAATTTAATTTTATTTAGTTTCAGTTGTTCATAAATAGATTTATTTATATTTTTGGAAAAAAATGTTCTAAGAATATTAGTTTTTCATATTTTTTACCATAGTACATCAAATGCCTCCGTCTGATAATGACGACACACTTTATCAGTAATCCAGGGTTAGTTGTGCGTCAGTCAGATGAACACTTGTGTACGGAGAACACACAACAGATATTGCTTTTGTCTGTAATGCATGCAATTTTGCATTTATTTATATATTTATTTATTTATTTATTTACAATATTTGTGCATGCATTAATGCACTAATTTATGCACTTACATTATATATTTATTTATGCACTAACAATATTTATGCATGCATTAATGCATTTATTTATTTATGCACTAACAATATATTTATCTATGCATTAATGCATTTATTTATTTATGCGCTTAGAGTATTTATTTATTTAGGCATTTAAAATATTATGCATGCAGTAATGCATTTATTTATTTATTTATTTATTTATTTATTACATTATTTATGCATGGATTGTTGAATGTTTAAACGAGTTTTCACTTCTGGTATTGGTTGTTGTAGTAGTTGTGGTAACAGTAATGTTGGTGAGATGAGGGAATAGGAAGCACACGTTCTGCTGTTTTCTCTTTATATAGAACACATATATTAGTGAAGGAAATGAAACTCTTTGCAGTGATTATCATCTGATAGAGGCCGCTCACACACACTGTCCTCTTCAGCCTCTCCGCATCATTTCTCCTTTATTTAATTATGCGAGCGCTGGTCTTCCCACGCCGGCGAGAGGTTAACCGGCTGCTCAAACGTGTCAGTCTCTCGCCAGATGAATCGAGCACACGTCTGCAGCCTGTGGCGTGAATACATTACTATAACATACTGTACATCTAGCACAACCAGAGCTCTCGTTCAGACCATAAATCATCTTTCATTTCTGAACTAATGAGAGACCAAATTATTAGTGCTTCGTTAATTATCCGTGGCTCACGGGTGCAGTTGGAGATAATGAATGACAGCGTGTGCTTTATACTGAGACAGGTATCACTGCTTATATGTGTGCTTAGTGATTAGATACCTCTGGTGTGTGTGTGTGTGTGTGTGTGTGTGTGTGTGTGTGTGTGTGTGTGTGTGTGTGTGTGTGTAGCTTTGCTTTCTAACAACTAAATGCAGGCCTGCTCTCAAAATAACCAATTATCTGAGCACGACAGGTACTGAAAATCTCTCGTTCTGAAGCATTTCATATTTATTTCTCTGTAGTGTTCCTTCATTAATCTCTATTCAGTGATTGTGTGTGTGTGTGTGTGTGTGTGTGTGTGTGTCCTTGTGTTAAATCACCGTCACCAACACATGAATAGGATGGCGTGACTACAAACCTTTTCTAATATATTAAATAGATTAAATAATTTAATAATGCTTTTTAATATATGTAAATCTAATAAAGTGTAAAAATGTGACATGAATGTGTGTATTTGGATTAATGTTAAAGGTACACAATTCTGGATAAACTGAGAATCACGATTATTTTGTTTAAAATTGAGATCACGATTCTGAACAGACAATTAAACTAAATAATGTGATTTACTAGAGGTTCTGACAAACGTTAATTGCTGCAGTCTATTTAAAATGTTTAATTAATCTGAATGAATTATTTTTAAAAATCGTGTTGAGTGAATGATTCAATGACTCACTGAAAGACTTCACTTGTTTCATTAACGTATGAATCAGCGTTTTTGAACGAATCCCTTGAATGTATGATTCAATTACAAATAAAAAAAATTAAGTCACTTGTCGCCACCTACTGGTGTAACGACGTAATTCATACAATCTTTATTTGAAATGTCAAGTTACTTTTAAAAGGTAATTCACTCTATTTTCATTGCTAGCATAGACATCAGTGTTTTTATCTGAACTATTAACTTTTATCTCAATACTTCTGGGATAATATAAATATGGTGTGTTAAAATCAGCCCTAAAACTAGCAACCAAAACAATTAAAACACCAAACTCTCATACGCACTCACTCACGCACACACACACAAACACACACACTCCTGAAGCTGCTCTCAGGACCTGCAGTGTAATGAGCAAACAACAGTTGTTAAATAAAAGAAGATGTTTGTCTAGGGAAGAAGTGCAGTGGAGAACAGACTCTCTGAAGCTTTAATGAGAGTGAAGGAGGGATGGAGGAGAGATGGAGGAGGGATGAAGGAGGGATGGAAGGAGGGATGGAGGCATGAATGAGAGTGAAGGAGGGATGAATGAGAGTGGAGGAGGGATGAAGGAGGGATGAATGAGAGTGGAGGAGGGATGAAGGAGGGATGAATGAGAGTGGAGGAGGGATGGAGGAGGGATGAAGGAGGGATGAATGAGGGATGAATGAGGGATGAAGGAGAGATGGAGGAGGGATGGAGGAGGGATGAAGGAGGGATGGAGGAGGGATGGAGGAGGGATGAAAGAGGGATGGAGGAGAGATGAAGGAGAGATGAAAGAGGGATGGAGGAGGGATGAAAGAGGGATGGAGGAGGGATGGAGGAGAGATGAAGGAGAGATGAAAGAGGGATGAAGGAGGGATGAATGAGAGTGAAGGAAGGATGAAGGAGGGATGGAGGAGGGATGGAGGAGGGATGAAGGAGAGTGAAGGAGGGATGGGGAGGGATGAAGGAGAGATGAAGGAGAGATGAAAGAGGGATGGAGGAGAGATGGAGAGATGAAAGACGGATGAAGGAGGGATGAATGTGAGTGAAGGAGGGATGAAGCAGGGATGGAGAAGGGATGGAGGAGGGATGAAGGAGGGATGGAGGAGGGATGAAGGAGGGATGATTGAGAGTGAAGGAGGGATGAAGGAGGGATGGAGGAGGGATGAAGGAGGGATGGAGGAGGGATGGAGGAGGGATGAAAGAGGGATGAAGGAGGGATGGAGGAGAGATGAAGGAGAGATGAAAGAGGGATGGAGGAGGGATGAAAGGGATGGAGGAGGGATGGAGGAGAGATGAAGGAGAGATGAAAGAGGGATGAAGGAGGGATGAATGAGAGTGAAGGAAGGATGAAGGAGGGATGGAGGAGGGATGGAGGAGGGATGAAGGAGAGTGAAGGAGAGTGAAGGAGGGATGGAGGAGGGATGAAGGAGGGATGAATGAGAGTGGAGGAGGGATGGAGGAGAGTGAAGGAGGGATGAAGGAGGGATGGAGGAGGGATGGAGGAGGGATGAATGAGGGATGGAGGAGGGATGAAGGAGAGTGAAGGAGGGATGAAGGAGGGATGATTGAGAGTGAAGGAGGGATGAATGAGGGATGAAGGGTTTCAGGTGACGGATGTTCTTCTGCCCTTTCTGACCGAAGACACACCAGTTCTGTAAACCCTTCATACATGCAGCCGCTCCTAAATAAATGATATCATATTAATAAACCAGAGCAGAGGTCGAGAACGGTCATGTGACCTCAGGAGCTGCTGAAGATCTGAATTATTCATGCGTGTTTTAATCCCGTTTACATTCATTTGTGTTTTTGTGTTGCAGTATAACTATGAAGGAAGTGACATCAGCGATCTCCCCGTTGATCTGTCTGTGGTGTGGAATGGAAACTTCATCATCGACAACCCTTACAACATGCAAGGTAACCATGGCAACCACTGCGGTACGCTGTAGCTGGTTGCCTAGCAACCTTCACTGGATGCTGCAGAGAGTTGCTGCATTTGTAAATGTTTCAGAGCATCTTTTGCTGGAGTGAGCAAGTGTGCCTGTGATTAATGCTGGTATAATAACTCAATTGACAGTCAAATGTGGGATATTTGATTTTTATTTATTTTACTATTATTTATTTACTCATTTATTTACTTATTTGTTTTCTTATTTTAGCATATTTTTATTAATTTATATATATTTGTTTATTTTAAACTAAAATGTATTTATTTGTTTATTTTTAATTTAATATAATTGTATTTATATATTTATTTATTTGAATCTTATTTATTTATTTTCTAAATTTAGCTTTATTTAATTAATTTATATATTTGTTTTATTTTAATCTAATATGTATTTATTTTCTTGTTTATTTTCTTATTTGATATAATTGTATGCATCTAATTTAATTTAATCTTACTATTTTTTTCTCATTTATTTGCTTTTCTTATGTTTGATTAATACATCTATTTATTTATCCATATGTATTTATCAAATGTTTTTTTTATTTTATCTTATTATTTATTAATTTTCTTATTTTTAATTAATACATCTATTTATTTATACATTTTAATCTAATATTTATTTATTTTAATGTCATTTTTATTTATTGTATTATTATTATTTATTTACTTGTTTGTTTACGTATTTTCACATTTTAATCTAATGTTTGTTTGAAAAATTTTTTTTTTTTTTTTTGCATTCTTACACTGTTTTTCTCTGAATATTTTCCCGTATATCATCCAGAAGCTTTGAGTGTGTGTGATCTTCTCCTCTGCCGTGAGATTGAGTGTGTGTGTGATCTGTGTGTGTGATCTTCTCCTCCTCAGCGCACCTCTACAAGTGCTTCGCTCTGAGGGAGAGCTGTGGTCTGTGTCTGAAGGCCGAGCCCAGCTTCGAGTGTGGCTGGTGTGTTCAGGACCGGAAGTGTTCACTGCGACAGGAGTGTGCTCAGCCGGAAAACACATGGATGCACGCCAGCGCCGGGAACAGCCGCTGCACACACCCGCGCATCACCAAGGTCAGTTTCAGCACACAACACACCAGGCGTGTGGGCGTTCATATTTATGCAGAATTTCATATTTTCCAACCTGAGAAGATGACCGTGAATTGCGTAAATCTTTCGATTTTCAAATGCATTTTAAACACAGTGATCAACATCTGAAGTGGATCAAAAAACTTGATCAAAGTTTTCCTAAGACAAGAACGGGTTGTTCAAAATTCATGTCTAACTTTGATGAAAGGTTTTGATCCACTTCAAATGTTGACTACTGTACATTTATTCAATGCAGGGAAACTGTACCATTAAATGCTCCTTCTTTATGTCTTACAGTACTTTCTTTGCTTTCAAACTTTAGATCAGTAAAGCATTACAATTTGTAAGGAGACTTGATTATTAATCTGTCATCAACAGAGGAGTTTTGGGTCTCTCTGCGGTTTCCAATAAAGTAAAAGCTTTGTTTTAATGTTTGAAAGCAAAGAAAGTATTAAATGATAGTATTATCATTTTACTGTTATTCTCTAAATAAAAGTTTTATTATTGTTGTTATTAATGATTAATTAAAAACATTTTTAATTTTTAGTACAACCGCATTGCAATAATAATAATAGTAATAATAATTTTTTAAACAAAAAGTTTATTTAAATTTTTTGTTTTATAAATGTAAATAAAAATATTATTTTGTTTAATAATAACAATAATTATTATTGTTAATGTTTTTTAAATGTTATTGTTCAAAATATTTTATTTACATTAAAAAAAATAATAATAATTATTATTATTATTATATTATCATTTAAATAAAATGATTATTATTGAGTAATTATACATTTTTAATTTACATTACCACAGTATTACTGCAATAATAATGTTTATTGATTTGAAAAATATTTGTATTTTATAAATGTAAATAAAATATTATTTTGATTAATAATAACAATCAAATTAATAAATATGATTATTAATTATTTTATTATTATTATTCAAAACAATATTTTAGTATTTACATAAAAAATACAAAATCAGAAAATACAAAAACTTTATAAACTATTGCAGTATTAGTATTATTATTTTTATTTTTATTAAAAAGCCTAATTGGATAAGGAGTAAACTTTCTTTTTTTGTCATCATCTGGTCACATGCCCATCGAACCCCTGATATCGTGACACCGGTGATGTTACAGGTGCTGATGAGGGACAGTTCTCTTCCTCTTTTCTTCACTCCGTTCTCGATGTTCTCCCTCTCTCTGTGTCTCTCGAAGTAGATTTTCTAGTCGACTTCTGAGTCCTCCTGCCAGAGGAATATTAACTTTTAGAACGTCTACTTACTAAATTTACATCCCCTCGTGTTAATTAAACTCCTCCTTTGTTCTCGTCATTCGATTTCTCATGCGCTCGCTCTATCTGTGCGGCGCCGCCGTCGTCTTTTACTTATTAGATTAGGTGTTAATTTAATTTGGAGAAGAATGAATTTATCACATGGATTATTAGCACACCATAGGCGCTTTGAGAGCCATCTGTTCAGAAGATGTACACCTATTCTCTGCTCTTCTGCTTTACTCTCTCAGGCTGCGCTCTCGTATCTTCATCCGTGTATCTGTAAAAATGTGTGAATGTCAAATTAAAGCAGTCCCTCTGAAACCAATTACTGTGCGCTTCTCGTTTCGCTCTCCGCGTGAGTGTGTGTTTGTGTTCTGCGCTGGTTTGGCTGGAGATATCGGCACCGCTGATGAACTTCTGATCTGGTGTGTTTCCCGAAAGCATCGTTAGCCAACTATGTTCGCAAGTTCCGTCGTTATCAGTATAATTCAACGAGTCAGGGTTTCCCGAAACCATCGTTACAACGAACATTCGCAAACAGCATCGCAGAGTCGTGTGTTTGGAGCGACAGATCTCCACCTGTGGATAGAAGCAGAGTTTCTAGATTTCATGACGTGTGGACTCAATAAATCCTGATCTTGAGCAGAATAATCAAGCTGACATTCAGTGCAATCTATATCTGTTATTTAGAATACATACAAATGTCATTTAGTTTGTAAAGAGGTTTAAATCGCTGTTTCTGAAGAGTGTGAACGTGCTCTAGTGCGTAAGAACGAGCCTATGATTGAATCTGGAAATAAAGCAAAATAACTGAGAAAAATGAGAAATAGTCCTCAGATGCTTGTCTGTAATCTATAGCAGAACATCTAGCGTTAATTCGATCTCAAACAGATTCATTAACAGTAGTCATTACTCCAACACCTGCGTGACATCATTAACCAATGTGGTTGAACGAACAATTTGCAACAATATGGTTTCGGGAAACAGTCGTGACGAGCTAGTTGATTTCTTCAGTGATGTGTCGTACTATAGTTGTGAAGCAGCGAGTTACACAGTTATATGGGAAACACACCTCTGATGGCTTTTTTAAGGAATAGTTCATTGACGTTCTTCTGTTGATCTGTCCTGGTCCAGTTGTCTCCTGAGACCGGTCCACGGCAGGGCGGAACCAGACTGACCATCACCGGGGAGAACCTGGGCCTTCAGTTCAAAGACATCCAGAACGGCGTGCGGATCGGGAAAGTGGCCTGTACGCCCATCGAGGAGGAATACGTCAGCGCTGAGCAGTGAGTCTCTCATACTGACACAGTTTCTGTGTTAATTCAGTTTAAAGAGTCTCCTACAACAGGTTTACATGCATCAAATGTCAAAAACACTTAAATGTCCTCGTAATCTCCAGTGCAGCATCAGCTCTTTTCTCTCAGTGTCTGAAACGCTTCGATCGAAGATTCAGTCTCTCTAAACCCCGCCTCTCTGAGCGCTGCTCTGCTCTGATTGGTCAGATGGCCCAGTTTGCTGTGATTGGTCAGATGGCCCAGTTTGCTGGCATAATATCATCATATTAGAGTGATTTCTGAAGGATCATGTGACACTGTAATGATGTAATGATGCTGGAAATTCAGCTTTGATCACAGGAATAAATTATATTTTCAAATATATTCAAATAAAAAACAGCTATTTTAAATTGTCATAATATTTAACAATATTACTTTTTTTTTTTTATCAAATAAATGCAGCCTTGGTGAGCAGAAGAGACTTCTTTTAAAAACATTAAAAATCTTACCGATCCCGAACGGCAGTGTATATCGTTACAGTTGTCGCTCTTGGTGTGAACGGGCCGTATAGGTCAGGATTTTAATATCGGTGCGTCTTTAACTCGTATCACTCGTTTGACGGTAACCATAGCAACAGTAGATCATCATCATTGTCACTGATGAACAATGTATTGGAACATGTATCGGTTATCAACTGATATAAGAGATGCTGATTTTTTTATTAAATTTAGCAGTATCATTTGATTTTGCACATAGATCGTCTGTTATTTGATATTTAATTGTGCATGCTTATATACACTTTTTTAGATCACTTTTTCCATCGTCTAATCTTAATAACAAATTCAGTCTCAAGGTTAATATCCATTATTCAAACCACACATTAAATTGTTGTGATGCCAGAATTCACTTGCAGCATTTAAAACGGTTGATTTTAGTTTTTTTAAGTAAAATGTTTTATTCTGCAACAGAAACAAGCGTCCATACCCATCACTGTAGATCAGCGTCTCTCATTGAACAGCAGTGACGTCTGTTTTCTGCGGTCGCTTTCCTGGCTTTTCGACTGTTTCCAGTCCTGTTTCTGAAACAGTCACAATGACTACAGTTTCCTGGAGCTAAACAAGCATCATGGTTTCATAGCAAACACAGAAACTCTTCTCCCATCCGCACTAGAAATGCTTGACACAGACGCAGGGCGGTTAATAACTCACGAGCCGCCCCAGGGCATGATGGGAGGATTCTCTGTCCGTCCCATTAATCACAGAGAGCCGTTTTCCAGTCCAGTGAGGGTTTTACTGCGTCTCATTACAGTGGTGTGTGTTCATGTAGTGCCTGTAACCCGTCTGTCTCGTGTTCAGACGCTCAATCATTGTTTTGAACGTTTAGCGCCGGCGGCCGTGCGTCCAGACCAAACAGCATCCTTCCTTTCTCTCTCTTGAAACCAACACTGATGTGAGTTAAACTGCAGTTCATCGACTGGCCACTAGAGACTGGCTGCAGAAGAGACTCAATCCCATAAACCCTCATGTTAAAATGCCCAACTTTACAGCAGAAATAAACATGTTTACAGTCTGGTGCAGAAAGTGGTTTTGGTCTATATAGCTAATTTTGCCCTTCATGACGACTGTGAGGAGGGTGATTATTTATAACTCATCTGTTTAAATTATATTAAGTTAAAGTTCTGCATAATTAAGGGTGTGGCCACTTGAGTGACAGGTGGATTACCGCTGATGTCACTACTAGTCGTTTGTCTGCTGTCTGTCAGCGTCACGTCACCTCAGCTAATCCGCCTCGCTGCACATTTTCGTTTATCCGGGAGTGACGCGCTGCCAAGATGGCGACGGCCGGCTCCGCCCACTTTTGGCTTCAGAAATGCTCTTCAGAAACACTACGCGTGACATCACGGACACTACGCCCATATTTACAGTCTATGATCCAGACCCGTCTAAGACCCTTGTCTCTCTCTCTCTCTCTCTCCCTCTCTCTCTCTCTCTCTCTCTCTCTCTCTCTCTCTCTCTCTCTCTCTCTCTCTCTCTCTCTCTCTCTGCAGGATTGTGTGTCGTTTGGCCGATGCCACAGGTTACCGTGTGCAGGAAGCTCAGGTGGAAGTGTGTGTGCGAGACTGTCTGCCGGAGTACAGGGCCGTGTCTCCTAAAGCCTTCACGTTTGTGGTGAGTTTCAGTGTCAAGGGGATGGAGAGGCAAAGCGCCAAACATTAGTCCCAAACGGATGAGTAATAACTTCTTGCGGTGTGTAAGATCCAAAAGGAACTCAAAAAAGATCCGCACACAAATATTAATTGGTATATGTCACCAAGCATACACCTGTGTAAATGGTGTGTAAATGACCGCAGGTGTGTGCTTGGTGACACCTGGCACTGATGAAGGGTTGAACCTAAAAACGTTTTGCACACCTTGCACATTTCTGCACTTTTTCACTTTATTTGTGGCCTCTGGACAATAAAATCCTGTGAGCTTTTTGGCCTATATTCGTGTGTGGATCATTTTTCAGATTTTTGAGTTTCAGTGTCTCACATAAGACCGGACGAGGACGGCTTCTCTAGTCTTGTGTTACAAACTGAATGTATGAAATTCAAAAGTTTTTTTCCAGCTGAAGTGATTATATTTCATATCTTCTCCTGTCCAGTCGCCGTACTTCACGCGTGTGCTGCCGTCATACGGGCCGATCTCTGGAGGAACGAGGATCACGATCCACGGCAGTCACCTGAACGCGGGCAGCGCCGTCTCCATCAAGATCGGACTCAACACCTGCCGCTTCCTGAGGTACTGCTCATCTCTTCAGTCACACTGTAAACTCTGAACCAGACCTCAACAGCAGACGGACCTTACTGTGACCCTGGATCACAAAGCCAGTCTCGAGTCGCACGGGTATATCTGTACAATACATTGTATGGGTCAAAATGGTCGATTTTTCTTTTATGCCAAAAATCATTAGGATATTAGTAAAGATCATGATCCATGAAGATATTTAGTAAATTTCCTACCGTAAATATATACAAAATTTATTTTTGTGAGTGAATGCGGCACAATCGCGAACATAAATGAACAACTTTAAAGGCCATTTTCAGATTTACAATAGTTGTATCTCAGCCAAACCATACATCAATGGAAAGCTTATTTATTCAGCTTTCAGATGATGTATAAATCTCAATTTCAAAATTGTGACCCATGTGACTGGTTTTGTGGTCCAGGGTCACATTTAAGCTTTGACCGGTTGGGTTTGACGCTTTCAGACGCGGCCCTCAGTTGTGGGATCATTTTGTGATAAAATAAATTAACAAAATATTTACTACATTGTTATAATTTATTATGTGTTATTGTTGACTAAAACTATTATTAATTATTTTTAAATTAAAGTAAAGCTGAAATTAAATCAAATATATATGTTAGAAATTTTGCTTTGGACCTGAAATACAAAAAAAAAAAAAGTTGAAATACTAAAATAATTAAAACTGAAGTAAAAATAAATAGAAATATTAAACAAATTACAAAAGCACATAATAAAATGATGAAATCCTAAACTAAAATTAAAATGAAAATATAAAATAACAGCTTATTCAAAATATTAACACATACTATAATAGCATATAAACAGTACTAAAATAGCATCCATGGTTTTTTGGTAAAATGTATTAGTAAGTAAGTAAATTTTATTTATAAAGCACATTTCAACATAGCAGAGCTATCCAAAGTGCTGGACATAGTAAGAAAAATAAACTAAATAAAAGCACAGTAACGTAGAACCACACAAAACAAACAGTAAAACAAGGATATTGAGTATCAGAACGCCAGAGAGTAGAGGTATGTTTTCAATTTTGATTTAAAAATGTTAAGGGAAGGTGCAAGGCGGCATAGTCGGGGGGCGGCAACTGAGAAAGCTCTATCTCCTTTAGTTTTTAAACGGGAGCGGGGAACATATAATAGAGCCTTGTCTGCAGATCTTAATCTGGAAGGTGGCAAAGGAGTAAGAAGATCTTTAAGGTAAGATGGAGCTTGGTTATTAAGAGCTTTAAAAACAAACAATAAGATTTTAAACTGAATTCTAAAATGAATCGGGAGCCAATGAAGGGATGCTAAAATTGTGGTGACATGATCATATTTCTTAGTCCCGGTCAGCGGCCTTGCAGCTGCATTCTGTACTAACTGGAGGCGACCAAGAGATGACTGAGGGAGACCCAGATACAAAGAGTTCCAGTAATCTAGGCGTGAGGTAATAAAAGCGTGCGTAACCTTCTCCAAGTCTTGCGCTGACAAAAACGATTTCATATTGGAAATACTCCGCAATTGATGAAAACTATTCCTAACCACGGAATTTATTTGTTTAGTTAAGCACAGTCCATGATTACACCAAGATTCCTAACTTGGGAGGAAACAGAGGGAATGCTATTTAAAGCAAATTATTATTGGAATGCTATTTAAATAAAATATTTCATTTTTCATTTTGTACAAAGAATTGACCACTTAGATTTTGTTCATGGAAATTAAGAACATTTCAACTTATAATTTCACATTAGCATAATGCGTTTATTTTACTATTATTCTCAATATATAAATATATATATACACAGACACACACCAACAAATTTTGGTGTGGAATTTCACCTGAAATCTTCTCTTTGCCGTCTGATAGCATCTCTAAATGATCGTGCTGTCATAATGCTTTATCGTAGGGGTGAAACATGGGTTAATGTATGTCATTTTTTATGACTTTATTGTCTCAGGGAAAATGTATTATGCAGTAAGTGTAAAATAGCACTGTCATGAGACAGGAACTGGCAGAAGTGACTGATTTCTTTTAGCCGTCTTCAGAAACGATTGATGGGTTTGTGTTGTCGGAGCCAATCATGTGACGACAGTCTTGTCAAAATACATCCAGAACTCTGCAGGTTTCACCAGTGCGTGTTGTGAACGCGGTTGCCTAGGCAACACCGCAGCTTCACACACACACACACACGCAGAGGACACTGATCAAACATGGGAACAAACCTTCAGACTGAATCTCATCCTCCTCTTATCTGTCACATGACTAAACGCGCCGTCAGACGCACATGTGTTCGTTTGATCAGATTAAAGTCCGTCATGTTCAGAGCCGTGAATCTGTGATCTTTGAACCCCCAAGCCTGATGCAACCTGATGAAAGTGTGTGTCACACACACCCTGCGCTCACACACACGTGATCCGCTTCACAATCAGTTCTCTCTCTGGGTTTGCCAATACAATCAAATCATGTAATAACAAACAAGAAAAGTGTGTAAAGGTCTTTGCACATTGAGTCCGAAAGTTTCGTACGTTAAAAAATAAATACAACTTCGCGTTGTCAATCACGTTTACACACTGCCTCTGAAACTTTCATCCGTTATGAAAAAATTCGGATCTGGTTAAATTTTCTGTTTTTCACATCCGTAGCAAAAGTTGTTTTTTTTACAATTCAGAGCCAACGAATGACGAATACGAAAAAACGCATACGGAAAGCCCTTTAACAGAAGGAGATGTTGAGTTTGTGTGTGTGTGTTTGACAGGCGGAGCGCCCGGGAGATCGTGTGTGTGACTCCGGCAGGGTTGGGTTCAGGCGGGACCCCGGTGATGGTGGACATAAACGCAGCCGAGCTCAGAAACCCAGAGGTGAAGTTCAACTACACGGATGATCCCAGTGTCCTGAAGATCGAGCCCGACTGGAGCATCGCCAGGTGCGTCTCCGTCTCTCACTCACACACACTGACCTGTTCCTTTAGATGAGATTGTGAGTCTCTGGAGCTTTGAGGAACGTCACTTCATCAAACTGATGACAGAGAAAAGCTGCAAACAGACCAGCGCTGAACCGCGAAGAAGAGAGAGAGAGAGGGAACGAGAAGAGACAGACACGTGTGGAGAGAGAGAGAGAGAGATAGACAGAGACAGAGACAGAGACATGTTAAACAGGTTAATGCTCCAGCATGAGGAGAGAAAGAGAGAGAGAGAGAGAGAGAGAGAGTGAGAGTGAGTGAGAGACATGTTAAACAGGTTAATGTTCCCGCGAGAGAGAGAGAGAGAGAGAGAGAGAGTGAGAGAGAGACAGAGACAGAGACATAGACAGAGACATGTTAAACAGGTTAATGCTCCAGCGTGAGGAGAGGGAGAGAGAGAGAGAGAGAGAGAGAGAGAGAGAGAGGGTGAGAGTGAGTGAGAGACATGTTAAACAGGTTAATGTTCCCGCGAGAGAGAGAGACAGAGAGAGAGAGAGAGTGAGAAAGAGAGAGAGACATGTTAAACAAGTTAATGCTCGAGAGAGAGTGTGAGTGAGACCCTGGTTAGTTTTTGTACCTGAAATTGTGAAAATAATTTTTCGACACTCCATTCACACACACGAATAACAGCCGTTTCATCTTCACATGTCTGTTGTGTTTCACTCATTACATATTAAATAAATGTGATATTGTTAACAGTGTCCTGACTAGTTATACTTGCCTAACATGGATGTTTATATGCTTCCATGCAAATTTAAAAATCATATCCATTTAAAAAAATCTATATATATATTTTGAAATTCTGAACATAATATGCACTGCTGTTTAAAAGTTTGGGGTCGATAAGATTTTGTAATGTTTCTGAAAGTAATGTCTCTTCTACGGAGGCCCTCTAGGGACCTTTGCAAAAATAAAAATATACAGACTTTCACGTATTTGTATTTGTATTTCACGTAACTTTTTTTTCAGTATTTGATGAATAGAAAGTTCAAAAGAAAAGTGTTTATTTTAAAATAAAAAACTTTTGTAACATTATAACGATCACTTTTGATCAACTTAATGTGTCTTTAATTAATTAAAATAATTTATTTTAGAAAAAACAATATTACTGACCTCCAGCTTTTGAAGGGTAGTGCACTACATGTTTTAGATGACGGTCTTCATTCGGACAGTCTCCATCGGCTAAAGCGGCGGAGGAAATGTAAATGTTGTGTAAGCTGATGGTTAAGAGGACATCATGTTTTCTTGAGTTCACTCTGTTGTTTTCTCTGCCAGCGGTGGAACCCTGTTAACGGTCACCGGCACGAACCTCGCCACCGTCAGAGAGCCGGAGATGAGAGCCAAGTACGGCAGCGTCAGTGCCGTCAACGTAAGTGTCTGAACACACAGATTCAGATGATTATCCCTTTATTCTCTCTGTAGCTGATTTATTCTGTTCATTATTCTGTTCATTATTCTCTCTACTTCCTAACCCTCCATGGCAGGGGTTCACAAACTTTTATTATACCCACCTAGACGAGTAATCGATCTCAAGACCCACCAAAATCATTTTAAAGCATGAATGTGAGTCGGGAGGCGTTCTTCAAACTTCTGTCAAACACCGCACCAAAGGTTACTGGCTCCAAACTTGTGAGCTTTACTGTATAGACTAGTTTGCTGGTGTTTTTAGTCTCCTCTGAGCTGTAAAGCAGCCGGAACAGAAAAACAAGTGTGTTCAGCCGAAGCCCTGTGTGCCTGCACATGTTTTTCTTTGCGTATGTGTGACATTGAATCACCTTTTCCCACTTTAACCTTTAAAATGACGGGATATAGAACATGAAATGTCTCTATAAAGCCCAGAGAAAGTCCCGCAGGGCGAACATAACCTTTCCTCCTCCTTGACCTGCTCATCTGAACGGCTCTCGCTGCTGTTTTCCTGTGCGCTTAACCAGCGTTAGTGTCTCTCTGTGTCTCTCCCTCTCTCTCTCTCTCTCTCTCTCTCTCTCTCTCTCTCTCTCTCTCTGTCTCTCTCTGTCTCTCTCTCTCTCTCTCTCTCTCTCTCTCTCTGTGTCTCTCCCTCTCTCTCTCTCTCTCTCTCTCTCTCTCTCTCTCTCTCTCTCTCTCTCTCTGTCTCTCTCTCAGTCTCTCTCTGTCTCACTCGCTCTCTCCCTCTCTCTCCCTCGCGCTCTCTCTCTCTCTCTCTCTCTCTCTCCCTCTCTCTCTCGCTCTCTCTCTCCCTCTCTCCCCTCTCTCTCTCTCTCTCTCTCTCTCTCTCTCTCTCTCTCTCTCTCTCTCTCTCTCTCTCTCTCTCTCTCTCTGTTGGAAAGTAACAGAAGCAGTGCATTGGCTATAACATTTGGAGCAGAATGCAGTTGCTATTTTTCCAAACATGTTGCAAGCAAGAATATTGATTGATTTTGCTTATTACAAGCATATGGATGATCTTATTACTTTTGAAGGTATTGGGTGTTGCAATGAGACTTTGTGCTCTGTGTACATTTCTTGTGAGTTGGGGTTGCTCTTCATTTTTATGCATATTGTAATTTAACTATACTGTGAAATGTATTTGTAATAAAGGTTTGTTAAAATTCAAATTCTCTCTCTGTCTCTCTCTCTCTCTCTCTCTCTCACACACACAGAACTGTACTGTGCTGAATAACACTGTGATGGTGTGTCTGGTGCCGTCCGTGGCCGGTTCTGAAAGAGGTTTCTCAGAGGTGGGAAGCGGACCGGATGAGATCGGATTCATCATGGATAACGTTCAGACGCTCCTGGTGGTGAACGAGACCTTCAGTTTCTATCCCGATCCTGTGTTTGAACCCTTCGGTCCGTCCATGCAGGAGCTCAAACCCGGTTCTCCTCTCATATTGAAGGTACTGCGCGATCTCATTGCACTTAAGCTATATTTCTTTATTTTTGACTTAAAGGGATAGTTCACCCAAAAATGAAAATTAGCCCATGATTTACTCACCCTCAAGTCATCCTAGGTGTATATGACTTTCTTCTTTCAGACGAACACAATCAGAGTTATATTAAAATATATATTGGCTCTTCCAAGCTTTATAATGAGTTTTGAATTCCATAAAAATGCATCTATCCATGATAAAAGTGCATCTATCCCTCATAAAAGTGCATCTATCCATCATAAAAGTGCATCTATCCATCATAAAAGTGCATCTGTCCATCATAAAAGTGCATCTATCCCTCATAAAAGTGCATCTATCCATCATAAAAGTGCATCTATCCCTCATAAAAGTGCATCTATCCCTCATAAAAGTGCATCTATCCATCATAAAAGTGCATCTATCCCTCATAAAAGTGCATCTATCCATCATAAAAGTGCATCTATCCATCATTAAAGTGCATCTATCCATCATAAAAGTGCATCTATCCATCATAAAAGTGCATCTATCCCTCATAAAAGTGCATCTATCCATCATAAAAGTGCATCTATCCATCATAAAAGTGCATCTATCCCTCATAAAAGTGCATCTGTCCATCATAAAAGTGCATCTATCCCTCATAAAAGTGCATCTATCCATCATAAAAGTGCATCTGTCCATCATAAAAGTGCATATATCCATCATAAAAGTGCATCTATCCATCATAAAAGTGCATCTGTCCATCATAAAAGTGCATCTGTCCATCATAAAAGTGCATCTGACCATCATAAAAGTGCATCTGTCCATCATAAAAGTGCATCTATCCATCATTAAAGTGCATCTATCATCATAAAAGTGCATCTATCCCTCATAAAAGTGCATCTATCCATCATAAAAGTGCATCTATCCATCATAAAAGTGCATCTATCCCTCATAAAAGTGCATCTATCCATCATAAAGTGCTCGACGCGGCTCCGTTAATAAAGGCCTTCTGAAGAAGAGTTTGTGTAAGAAAAGTTCTTCTCTACAGTTTCACACAACAGACCCTGAAACTGCATAGCAACACCCTGGAAACCATTCACAATCACACCAATGCCATTAAGCCAGCAGGTGTCGCATAGGAAACGTCTCTCCCTTTTTACTTTAACTATCTAGTTCATTGAAATGCTGGTGCTGTGGTGTTTTGGTCCTGTCTCTCACTTCATGCACTGCATTAAACAATTTCAGAAAAATGACATGCATTGGATTATCTGCGCAATTCAATTTCACATTCAAAACCTTCTGGGTAATATGCAACATGAGTTGAGTCTACATGTTAAATGGAGCCCTTCAGTATCACACGTCTCTAAATGAAGCATGTAAATATTAATGCATGCTTCTGCCTCCGGGTTTTGCCATCCCATAAACGCCTTGGACGGAGAGAGGCAGTGTGTGTTGAGCGAATGCATCATATGCACAGACGTATGGAAATCATGAGGAATTTAACCATCCTGGTTCACAACAGTGTTATTTTAGTGTTGTTTATATACTATTATAGTATTAGCTTTTTAATTTATGTTTTGGCAATTTTCATTTCTTTTTTAAATTTATCTTTAATTTATCTTTAGTTCAGTTTTAGTTTTAGTCATTTTAGGACTGTGACTTTAACTTATTTTATGTCAGGCAACATTTTTTATCTTTTTCAGTTTTTCATTTAAAGGGGACCTATTATGCCCCTTTTCACAAGATGTAAAATAATTCTCTGATGTCCCCAGAGTGTGTATGTGAAGTTTTAGCTCAAAATACCCAACAGAATTTTATTTACAGCACGTTTAAATCATCATTTTTTGGGTCTGTGAAAAACGCACTGTTTTAGTGCTTCTCCTTTAAATGCTAATGAGCTGCTGGTTCACGGCACAGGGGGCGGAGCCTAAGCAGCCGCGATCAGAGCCAGAACAGGGAAGATGATAATAATAAAACAGACAGTCACAGTAATGGTGTTCATTTCGACCATAAAAATGCCTACAGAGTCAGAGAATATATGCTGTATGGAGTTGGAACAGGTATAGTTTAGTTTAATTACGAGTATAGCCTATTTGGCATTGCTTGTATACACTATTAATGCAAGCCTGCTGTAGGACTCCGTCTGACGATCTGAATTGTCTGAATGATGACACAAAATATACTGATGAGTTTAATAAAGTTTACTGTATGTCATACAAAAGATGAAGCATCAGTTTTTCTTCAGAAAATCACTGTTAGAGCTGAGTAAACAGTATAAGAAGTGCATAAGTAACTTACATAAATTTCTGTTGAGTTGAGGGAGCATTTTCTTTGAAAACAAAATGAATCCACCTCGTCTTCAGTGGCTGGCAGATTTCAAGAGTAAATAGAGAGAGCTATGTGAATGAATACATCCAGCTACAACACCTTCAACGCTTGGGAGATGCTTTGACGCTTCTCGTGAGTGCATTGCTGCAGCAATGGCGGATGTGTACAACTCACAGTGAACTCGATCAGGGCGGGTCTAAGTTATAACGGCAGTGTCAGTCAACACTCGGGGGCGGGGCCTGTGGCTTTAGTGATGTCACTAAAGCCACATTCTGAAAACGGGTCATTTGGAGAGACTGCTTTTGATTTATGGAGATTAAAAAAAAAAGGAGTGAGTGGATTTTTATCACTGTAGGGTGGTTGTGTACACACACTGCCAACACACATTTATGTCCAAACACCATACAAAGTGAATTTTGCATAATAGGTCCCCTTTAATAATTTATTTTAGCCACGCCCCCTGCTACATTAGCCACGCCCCAAACTCTCGCTATAGGCTGAGCAGAAAAGAGATTGACGGGTCTGAGCGGACACTCAGTGTTTAGATGGTTAATGGGAAGCTCAATGTTTACACTTTTGGGGAAGATAAACTAATAAATGGCATAATAATAGCAGTCAATGAACAATAAACTGGAGTTTTAACCTAAAAATCTTTGAGGATTTGGAAACACTGGTAGAGTATTTTTGGATGATGTTCTGTATATGACAATATGATAAAAATTCAAAATCAAGCTGTTCGTGTTGTGTTTCAGGGCAGGAATCTGATTCCTTCGGCTCCCGGGAACTACCGGCTGAACTACACCGTTCTGATCAGTGACAAAGCGTGTGTGTTGACCGTGTCAGAGACGCAGCTGCTGTGTGAATGGCCAGATCTCACCGGCCAACATAAAGTGACCGTAAGTGTGTCAGCGCAGTGTGTGACTCCCTTCTCTTCTTCTGCTCTTTCCCACGACTATCACGCCGCCTCATTTGTGGCTCTTCCTCTCATTCATCTCTTTTCTCCTGCGTTTCAGTCCGTGTTTCTCAGCATCAGATTACTGATGGCAGTTTCTGTCGTTGCTCTCGGGGGGTTTCGTTGTGTTTATTTACGCTGAGTTTGCAAAGAATCTGAGAAGCAGATCTGTATTTACATGGTCATTTTCATCTTTAAATAGCGGTCTTTATTTGCTGAACATGAGCTTGAAGGCAGGATTATTAAAACATTGCTCCGATGTTTTTTCCCAAGCTGTCTGCTCTCTTTCTGTGCGAGACGAGTCTGAAGGGAGAACGCCGGCGCGTTTGACCCACATGTGTGTCCTCGACCCATATGGAAGCTGTGACAGCGAGACACCCCCGTTTAGCTCAGTTTACTCAGTATAAAACTTCACACTAGCCTGTCCGACCCCATTAGCCCCTTAAAGCCGGCTGAGTGTGATCTACATTAATAACACCCTCTAAGATGCAGCTTTATTCCAGCAATGAGGATTAATGTGTTTCTGTGAGGTGCGTTCACAATGGGATTGTGGGATAAAACGTAATCACAAATGTTTTAGGAGCTCATTTTATTCTATATTTTAGTCTACTTATAATGAGAGTCTTGGTTTCTTGCACCAAAAACAGTCATAGTTTAGTTTTTCATGACCATTTTACCACTTACTCTGACATTTACAATTAAAGTCACCATGAAATCACTCTTGACAGTTCTTGTTTTGAATGAAATATTGCAGTTTATTATAAATGTTGTATCGGTGCACAGCATTATTGTTTTAAATTCATGTTCCTCATAATCTTGAATCAGAGTAAGTTCCTCTTGCAGGATCTCTTCTCTTCTCTGATGACGAGGGCGGGGCTATAACCTGTCACTCACATGAGATCAGCCAATAGCAAACCACAACCATCCAATCAGTTCCCCACAGACAAAATCAAGCCCCGCCCACATTTGTTCTTGTTCCAGAAGCGTTTCATAAACATCACAATAGTAAAGAATAATTTCATACTGACTTTAAACAGGCTAATCTTTCATATGTAAATGACCTCTGTCATGATTGGCTGAGCTTTTCACATATGAAATGAGTAGCTGTGTTGGACAGTCACATGTTCATGAACTGTTTTTGCTGTTTAGTTTCAGTAACTACACTTTGCGGACTTGATTTTATCAAACTATATTATTATTACATAAGAAAAAGAAAATTACTGTTTTCCGTGCACTGACCACTTTGACACCAGTCAATCATCGTGTGACGTGCTCACTGTGTGTGCGTGTGTGTGTGTGTGTGTTGCGCAGATCCTGGCGGGAGGTTTCCGCTACTCTCCAGGAACCCTGCAGATCTACTCCGACAGCTTGCTGACTCTTCCCGCCATCATCGGGATCGGGGGAGGAGGAGGCCTTCTTCTGCTCGTCATCATCATCATCCTCATCGCCTACAAGCGCAAATCCCGCGACGCGGATCGAACGCTCAAGCGACTGCAGCTGCAGATGCACAACCTGGAGTCCAGAGTCGCCCTGGAGTGCAAAGAGGGTAACACACACTCTTTCTATCTCTCTTTTGCTCTTTCTTTCACACTTTCTGTCATGCTCTTTAATGCTATCTTTCAATCTCTTTTTCTTTCATGCCTTCACACATTCTTTCGCTCCCTCACTCATTCGTGCTTTCTTTCCGACTTTTACACTTTTTCATACTTTTTTTGCTTTTTTCACTGTTTCTTTCGTTGTCCTTTTGCTCTTTCTTTCTTTCTTCGCTCATTTTTCATGCTTTCTTTTGCTCTTTCTTTCTTTCACACTTTTTTTGTGCTTTCATACTTTCATGTTTTCACTCTTTCGCGTTTTTTTTGCACGCTTTTTTACGCTTTCACTCTTTCTTTTATTTTCTTTGTGCTTTCTATCTTTTGCGCAATTTCACACTTTCTTTTGCACTCTTTGATTGAGCTTTCTTTCACTCTTTCACTACTTTTGCTTTTCTTTTGCTCTGTTACTTTCATTCTTTCACACCTTTCTTTCTTTTTTTCTTCTGCATTTCCTTTCGCTCTTTCTTTAATATTTCCTTTGGCTCTTTGTTCTTTCTTTTATTGGCTCTTTATCCGTCCTCTTGTTCTCTTTCATTATTTGTTTGTTCTCTCCATCTCATCACTCTCCTTCAATCCTTTTCAATTGAGTTCAGTTCTATCTTTCTCTTCTGTTTGCTCTTCTCCGCCTCTCTCTGATTGGCTTTGTTTTCTCTGGTCTCCTGTTAGCGATGACCTCACGACACACATCATTTATCATACACACACACGCGCGCGCACTGAACGCCCGTCTCATTCCCTCCGTGGTCACAAGGGCGTGAGACGAGTCGCCCATTATCTGTCTCTGTCGGGCCCGAGGTGACGACCTTGTCTGTCTCCAGACACGGAGAGAGGGATGAGGACAGGGAAGAGAGGATAAAAGAGATGGATAGCAGGAGGCGAGAGTGACAGGTCTCTGATAAGTGATGAGGCGTCCTCCAGGATGAATAAAAAGAGGCAATAAATAACCACACCATCCAGATTGATTAGGCGAGTGGCAGACTGGATCGGAAGCTTGGGAAGGAGAGCATGTTGCATGTTTTCGCATGTTAATAAGCATCTAATAAACGACTAGACCGACTGAATATCTGATCAGAATTCAAGAAACCCGTTTTCTTCTACTTTGCATGACACTGGGATTCACGGTTTCTCTGACTCTGTTTCCAGCGTTTGCGGAGCTGCAGACCGATATCCATGAGCTGACTCAGGATCTGGATGGAGCGGGAATACCGTTCCTGGATTACCGCACGTATGCCATGAGAGTGCTTTTCCCAGGAATAGAGGACCATCCGGTGCTGAAGGAGATGGAGGTACACGTGGACAGGTTTAACCCAGGCTAATGTTAGACCAGAGCTGACCCCGGACTAAACCTGGTTTATTCTCCACTACTGTCACCGGGTGGAGTTTGGGTTTCTCACCTCTGGATTGCTTAGTTGGGGTTTAAAAGACACATTCAGTAACATTAGTGATTTGATAATGACACTATTGTCTTCTGTAGAACTGCTTTACAGCTGAATGTGAGTTTGTTTTATAATTGATAAACTTTTTATTTGCAATTTTTATATTATTGTTTTTGTTTGTTTATTATTCATTTTATTTACCCTATTTATTTATTTATCCTATCCCTTTATTTTATTTTGTTTACCTTAACTTACCTTAATCAATGGTTACCTAAACAACCATTGATTATTATTTGTTTTATTATTTTATTTTTATTTATCCTAACCCTTTTATTATTGTTGTTATTTATTTTATTTGTCATTATTATTTATATATTATTAATATTTGTTTATTTATTTACCTTAACCCTTGAATTATTATTATTATTATTCATTTTATTATTTTATTTTATTTATCCTAACCCATTTATTATTTATAATATTTAATTTAACCCTATTATTAATTATTTTATTTATTCTAACATTTTTTATTATTTAATATTATCGTTATAATGATGATGATGATTATTATATTTATTAACTTTTAACTGAATTGAATCAATACTGAATTGATCTGAACAATGACACTTATTGTCTTCTGTAGAGCTGCTTTACATCTGAAATGATTTTCATAATTGATGTATTTTGCAACATTAATGCAACGTTATTTTCCTGTTTATCACTGTGAAGCTGCTTTGAGATGATCTGTATGATATAAATTGCTATATAAATAAATGTGACTAGACTTGATGTTCTGATCTGATCGCAGTGTGTCTCGTCTCGTCTCTCTCAGGTGCCGGCGAACGTGGAGAAGTCTTTGACTCTGTTCGGGCAGCTCTTGAATAAGAAGCACTTTCTGCTGACGTTCATCCGCACGTTAGAGGCTCAGCGCTCGTTCTCCATGCGGGACCGAGGGAACGTGGCGTCTCTCATCATGAGCGCCCTGCAGGGAGAGATGGAGTACGCCACCGGTGTGCTGAAACAACTGCTGTCCGACCTCATCGACAAGAACCTGGAGAGCAAGAACCACCCCAAACTCCTGCTGAGAAGGTACGCCAGCTCACTGCACCTTCAAGTTACTGTACAGCCGCGTTTCCAGCGCAGGAACTCTCCCCAGGAACTAGGGACTTTGGGCTGGGATTCAAAATGAAGGGTTTAAATGAAGTTCTAGGTAAATATTTCCCCCTCAGAAAGTCCCTGCTCGCCAGGTGTTACTTTTTCAAAGTTCAGGAACTTTCAGGGGTGGGACTTGTGCAATGAACACGCTGATTGGTTGGTTGGTTGATTGGCCGCATCTTGATTGGTTGACTCCACGCAGCATTTCATCTGTTGCGGACCGGTGCGCGCAGGAACACTTGTTTGCTATTCGAGTCAACAATGGAGTTTAAAAAATACGACCGATGGACCGACGACGAGGTTCGGGCTTTATTAAGCTTAAATTTAGAGGATGAAATCCAGCGGGATTTTCGGCTTTAGTTTTGTATGGAATATTGCAGTGTTTATTATAAATGTTTCATCGGGGCACATCATTATTGTTTTTAATTCATGTTCTTTCATATGTTCTTTCATACTTAATGAGCACAAAATTTGATCTTTTTGTAGAGATCCTTCCTTATTATAATTAAAAACCTTTTTTTTTTTTTTTTTTACTGATGTTGTCGACAATTGCTTAAAAATAATTTCTAGTCAAGTCATCCTCATTTATATAGCGCTTTTAACAATGTAGATTGTTTCAAAGCAGCTTTACAGAGATAAACGTATAATTTACGGTAACAGAGATTGTTTTGGCTTTATAGCGGTTCTTTAATAAAGTTAATTTCCAGCTAAAGTTAGTTTTGATTGATTCGCTTCCGTCGCAACGATCATTTGTTATTAAATTAGAGGCCGCTAAGACGACACCATTCTCTCTACACAGACTTTAAACGCGAACCTGTGAGAAACGCTGATGGCGTTCACGTGCGCATTAAGAATTGGTTCTACAGTTATGTGCGTTTGAATATATGTGCACAGGTTTGGAATTCCCTACAAACCAAGCCTAAACAAAGTACTGGAGTTTCCTTATAATTTTTTATACAGAATTTTATTTTATTTTGTCACTTCGGGGTAGATACGCGAAACGAATTTTCCCGACGACGCTTTATCTGTAGAGTGGTAGTGGGATCCTCCATAGGGAGAGACTAGTTGGCACTTCAGCACTGCGTTGTCATCGGGTCCAGGCGAAGGCCCTTCATCACATCTGGATACGGCCTGGATCCGGCAGGCTGCGGGAAAACCTCGGGATAAACAAAGACACTAAAATTAACATAGATCAGTCCCTCCAGTTTTTCGCGATTCCGCGATCGCTGAATACAACGCAAAATCAACAAATTGTCGCATTTTTTTGCGATCCTGCATAATTCCTAATTTAACCGCAAAATAATCACAAAAATGAAAAAGACCTCACAAAACATTAAATTATAATCACCCAATTGAAATATCTCTAGTTTAATTAAAGTTTCAATGCATTTTACGTGGATACAGATGTTGCGCACGCAACGTTATGTCTGTGAGCGGTCTGTCAGAAACATGGCGAAAGAAAATTTGTCTCACCTGCCCTCTCACATAAGCGCCAAGGAGCGGGCTAAGCAAAATTCTGATATATTGCACGAGAGTGGGGGTAAATTGTTTTGTTTTGACCGAGTGACTGCCTGACTGCAGTGTGTGTGTGTGTGCGTGCGTGTGCGTGTGCGTGACTGACTGCGTGTCACCGCCTGTCAGGTAAATTCTCTATAGCGCTTGAACAAATACACATAGCAACAATTACTTCAAAATATTAATCTTGGCGAGTATTTACGTAAAACTATCAGTAATAACTGATTGGGACGTTTGTCATTACTCTAGTAGGTCTTAAAGTGACAGCAACCTAATTTACCTGCTGTTGTCAGTGTTGTTAATGTTAATCAAGCAACAACAATAGCTACAGCACAATTAAAAAAAAAACGTAAATTATCCACTGTTTGTAACTGTATCCTTGTATTTATTTGTCCTGTTTTGTTTCTTTTTGTTATTTGTTCCTTTGTTCTTATTTCTTTACTGAGTGTTTACTTGATTATTTAAATCATTTCTTGGATGTTCCTGGTTGTGCCCATAGGTTGTTTTAAAAGTTAATTTGATGAGAATTTGATTAGACCAAAATAAACAAGCTTTATGCATTTTGTTTGTGATTTGTGTCATGTATGACTATTGTGCATCTGACATAATACTTTTATGGTAAATGTGATGTCCTAATTATAAAATATAAAAATCGCAAATTTTTTCACAAATTTCTGGAAATTACCACCACAAAATCAGTCATTTTGATCGCAAAAATCACACAAAAAAATCGTGAAATCCTGGAGGGACTGATAGATGCCATTCTTCTTATAATGTAACGAGTACATCAGGATTTATGGGAAGTGTTCCCGGTTCCGGCTGACCTAATCTATGCAGCCTAACATTGAATTATAGAAGTCTATAATGTATTATGTGAATGCTAGGTCAAAGAGATCTAGCCTAGTCTAGTCTAGCTTTGAACTGACAGAGTGTGTCTGCTTCCCGGACAATGTTAGGAAGACTGTTCCAAAGTTTTGGTGCTAAATAGGAGAAGGATCTACCGCCAGCAGTCGATTTTGATATTCTAGGTATTATCAACTGGCCGGAATTTTGAGATCGCAATAGACGTGAAGGACTATAATGCGTTAAGAGCTCGCTCAAGTACTGCGGAGCTAAACCATTTAGTGCTTTGTAAGTAATCAGCAATATTTTAAAATGTATCCGATGTTTAATAGGGAGCCAATGCAGTGTTGACAGAACCGGGCTAATATGGTCATACTTCCTGGTTCTGGTAAGAACTCGAGCTGCTGCATTTTGGACCAGCTGTAGTTTGTTTATTAAGCGTGCGGGGCAACCACCCAGTAGAGCATTACAATAATCTAGCCTTGAGGTCATGAACGCATGGACTAATTGTTCCGCATTTGTCATTGAGAGCATATGACGTAATTTAGATATATTTTTAAGATGGAAAAATGCGGTTTTACAGATACTAGACACGTGACTTTCAAATGAAAGATTGGTATCAAAGAGCACATATGATGTAGCACATAATTTTTACATTTGAAATTTTTCAAAAATTGTTTAGTAAAAACCTGGAGAGCAAGACCCACCCCTGTTGCGAAGGTACGGCGTCTCACTTCACGTTCAAGTTCCCATGCCGCACCTGTTAATGCACACGGTGTTAATGGACTTCGTGAGTTTGACTTCTAGAGGTCACTTTATTCTCCCATCACTCATTCGCTCTCCATCCCCCCGTTTCCAGGCTTTGCCCTTTCGTGGTCGTCGGTGTTTCATCCCTCTGTTTCTGTCAGATGATATTACACACCTGAACACACACACGTTCCCTGCGGAGCGAGATGAAGACGTGACGAGACCAGCTGAGATGTGATGAGAGATCGAGCGCGAGAGTCGGAGGAGTTTATGACTTTAGTCCAGAACATGGTGCATGTCAGTCTTACGTCAATATCACAAAAACAAATCAGCGATTTCTGAAATGGTCTGATCTACAGTTCCTCAAGCGCTCGCCGTCTCATGTCTTTCACTTTGGCTTTATTTACCATGAAGGTACAAAGACTCCGTCTGGATCAATCTAACGATGGCATGTCACGGGACATTTTCTGCTTTCCACAAAATTAGAAGGAAAAAAAATTATATTATAAATATATCTATTTTTAGGACCAAAATATAGTTAATATAATAATAAACAAAATATAACAAACATATTTTGTTTGTTTTTATCTTTAACCTAAATATTTATTATTATTAATATTTGTATTTATTTCACGTAACCATTTATGATGATATTGTTATTATTATTTGTTTATTTATTTAGCTTAACCCAATTTTTATTATTATTATTTATTTCACCTAACCATTTGTTATTATATTATTATTGTTTATTTATTTAGCTTAACCCATTTATTATTATTTATTTTTCACTTAAAAAATTATTATTATTTATTTGATTATTTATTTACCCTATCCCATTATTTATTTATTTATTTATTTATTTATTTATTTCACTTAACCATTTATTATTTATTTTTGTTTATTATTTAGCTTAACCGATTTATTATTATTATTATTATTATTATTATTATTATTATTATTTATTTTGCTGAACCATTTATTATTATTATTATTATTATTATTTATTTATATATTTATTTCGCTTAACAATTTATTATTATTATTTGATTTATTATTTTTCCCCTATCCCATTTATTATTATTATTATTACTATTATTATTATTATTATTATTATTATTATTATTATTATTATTTATTTATATATTTATTTCGCTTAACAATTTATTATTATTATTTGATTTATTATTTTTCCCCTATCTCATTTATTATTATTATTATTATTATTATTTATTTGGTTAGTTAGTTAGTTAGTTAGTTAGTTAGTTAGTTAATTATTATTATTATTTGATTATCTAGGTTAACCCATTTATTATTATTATTATTATTATTATTATTATTTTGATTAACCATTTTTTATTTATTTATTTTGCTTAACCATTTATTATTATTATTATTTATTTATATATTTATTTCGCTTAACAATTTATTATTATTATTTGATTTATTATTTTCCCCCTATCTCATTTATTATTATTATTATTATTATTATTATTATTATTATTATTATTAATAATTTGGTTGGTTAGTTAGTTAGTTAGTTAGTTAGCTAAAACATGTATTATTATTATTATTATTATTATTATTATTATTATTATTATTTGTTTATCTAGGTTAACCCATTTATTACTATTATTATTATTATTATTATTATTATTATTTGTTTATTTAGGTTAACCAATTTACTTATTATTATTATTATTATTATTATTATTATTATTAAATATTATTGGAATAGTCAATTATGACCAGGTCATGTTCTTGACATGTTCTGTGATTGATAAGCCATATTCATGTGTGTCACCAATATCTCACTATGGACACTGAATCTGTCAGATATGATCATTCTGTCGCTCTGATCTCTCGTCTTCAGAGTGATTTTGTTCCGCTGCAGCTTCTTCTCTCTCACATGACAAGCATCACCTAAAGATCAAATAAATGCGAGCTGTCAAATCTCAATCTTTCACCCCTTCAGGAACGTTTCCAGCACAATATCCTCAGTTTTTTTAATAACCCCTCACAGTCTGTGTTTCTCCTCTGCATTTGTTGGCATCAGACCGCGTGAATAATTCAGCAGAGATGGTATAAGCAAACATATTTCAGCAGACTCCTCGTCTACACCTCCTCTCGCACGCCGTGAGCAGATTAGTGCTAATAAGGTCCGTTAATTACCAAGCCGTGTAATTAGCCTCATTCTGAGGGACTTTTTTCGGGGGGTTGTTATTGTGCGCCAGGTTTCTGTTTAATGACAGAAGATACTGAATATTTTTAATTGGTGTTTTCTTAATGAAGTTTCGTGGTTTGCTTTGCGAGGGAAGAGAGCAGTGCTTTGGTTTGTTGTTAATGCTAAATTATTAGCGTGTTTGCTTTGAAGGTTTTTCCCCGAGCTGCGTTCACCATCGCTGCCGGAATAATTCGGCCGCCGCACTTTGATGTCAAATGGGAGTTTAATACAACATCCCCTCCAAAGATGTTGGTTATCAGAATGGCTGTTTCTCTTGTTGTGAGGCTTGGGAAATTGTGAAATGAAGAAGCCTTCAAAGCATCTCTCTGCTCTTAAAGGTTCCCTCAGGGACGCACACCCAAGTAAATAAATCCTTGACATTTATTTTTTACTCTGTTCCCCCCTCAGGACTGAATCTGTGGCTGAGAAGATGCTAACAAACTGGTTTACTTTCCTCCTCTACAAGTTTCTTAAGGTAAGTGGAAGGAACTGGAATGAATGACTGTATTTCCGTGCATCTTGAACGATGTTATTCGCTATATAAAGAGAGAGAGCTCAAGGGTGTTTGCTGGTCAGTCTGGTCTGGTTTAGATCGGACGCTAGTCAGGCTGGGAGACCAACTACACCAGCCATCTTGTCAACCAAATTATTAATAAAGTACACGAAATAAACATTTATATTGTTCTTTTTTGTTTTAGATTTTATTTAGTTGCCCTATTTCCATACATTATACTCATTAAATATATTTAGATACTTTTAAGATACACTACCTTTCAAAAGCTTGGGGTCAGTAAGAAATGTATACTTTTATTCATCAAGGACGCATTAAATTGATCAAAAGTGACAGTAAAAACATTTATAGTGTTATCAAATATTTATATTTCACATAAATGCTGTTATTTTTAATTTTCTATTCAAAAAACAAAAATTTAGTTTCCACAAAAAACTGGTTTCAACATTGATAATAATCAGAAATGTTTCTTGAGCAGCAAATCATCATATTAAAAATGATTTCTGAAGGATCATGTGACACTAAAGACTGGAGTTATGATGCTGAAAATTCAGCTTTGATATATTCACATGGAAAAAAAAAGTGTTTTAAATTGTAATAATATTTGAATGTAAAAAATAGGGCTGCATGATATTGAAGAAAAATGCGATATGCGATAACTCATTAAATAATGCGATATTCGATATGCGATACGATAATGCTTAAAGTGTGTAAAATAAACTTAAATTATCTTTAAAATATATTTCAAATTATATAACCTACATACATGTTTCACATTCTTTTTGTGACAAGAAAACATCCCTAAACTTGTGACAGTGAACATCAGTGTTTTACTGAAACATCAGAAGTGTTATTTTAACATCAGTGTAAACCACAGGGTACAGGGGTTCAGGTTATCCTACATTAGGGTTATTTAACAACAGAAACTCAATAATCAAATGTTACAATAAACACCGTTAAGTTTTCACTGTATGAATTAAATATATACTGATTCTTATTAAAGCTCCAAAAGATAGTCAGCCGAGAGCAGCGAGTGATTTTCTCTTTGTCTTTTGTTCATGACTCCAGTTATTGCAAGCCGTTGCGATATGCATATCACGATATATACATTTGCGATATTTCAATAATTTCGATATATTGTGCAGACCTAGTAAAAAATATTTTGTACTTTGATCAAATAAATGCAGCCTTGGTGAGCAGAAGAGACTCTTTCAGGAACATTAAAAAAATCTTACATACCAGAAACTTTTGAGCGGTAGTGCATTTTATTTTATTTTTTTATTTTTTTGGCATGACAAAATGGTGACCAAAGTAAAGGAATTTTTCATCAACAGACAGTGATTAAAAGACTATGACTAAAACCAGCAAACACTTGAGGAGGATTCAGTCTGTTTTTCAACAGTGTCCTGAGAGCGAATGAATAAATACAAGGATTTTTGATTTCATTTCTGAAGTCCAGACACATGCAGTCCACCATCATGTTGCTCTGGCTGCTGAGTTATTCTTCCTCCTCGGGTTTGTTTGTTGCTGAATCTTGAGATTCAGAGACGAGACTGACAGATGTAGTTTATCATTCCCCCTGGGGAAGTTCCTTATTACAATCTTTAAAAATCTGCATCAATATAAAGCGCTTCCATAAACAAACACAGGAGTGAGAGTCAGTGTGTGTGTGTGTGTCGTCTCCTGCTGCTCATTAACAGCTGTGTGTTTAATTATCCCCTGTGCTAATGAGCCCAGTGTGGCAGGGCCAGCATATGGATGGGCCGAACCTTCGCGCTACGGGTCCCAGTGAGGGACACAAGAGACAACAAGCATCCAGCAGGATCACGGGCCGCTGTTTGTCGTTCAGTGTTTTCACCTGAGAGCGTGAGCTCTGCTGATTAAAGTTGTCTGAGTCTCATACAGTTTAATTACTTAGGGTAATTAGCCATGAGCTTTTTAAGACTGCGTGAAGTGGCGTTCATTTAAAGAAGACCTATTCTGCTTTTTTCCATGTTTGTCTTTCTTTAGTGCGTAATGTTACCAAGCATAAAGTCCCTCCAGTTGGAGTTATCCTCTATATCAGTGAACTCCTGAAACTCCTCCATTGTAGTCTTGAGTTTCTTCCGGGAACGAACACGTCACAATATTCCTCATTATAATAATTAATGCGCAGAATAAAGGGGCGGGGCCTGGTTGAGTTAGTTAGTAGTGTGTTAAACTGGAGGTTATGGTAAGAGCGGGACATTTCCCAAACACACTTGAAGCGCTCGACCAATCACAGCACACTGCTCCAGCCGACCAATCAGAGCACAGTGTGCTTTTCAGAAGGAGGGGCTTCATAGAGACAGGAAGTAAACAGAGCGTTACTGACAGACTGGGAAGAGAGGAGCCGCAACAATGGAGGATATGAGGAAAATAAGTTGGCCAGTTAACTGGTTTCCTGAACACGCCCCTCTTCTGCCATTGGTCAGTCAAACCGATAGTCCAGCCTTCAAACTCTCATCATTGGTTGAATCAGCTTTAAACAAACAAATCAGTGTTTTGACAGGCATTTTCCTCTGCATATTAAACTGGAACACAAGAAGCTATTTAATTATTACACATAAAAAATCTCACATAACCTTTAAGGCAGTAAAATTTGAAATATGTTGTCTTTAAAGCCGAATGCACTGATCTTGAGGTGTTTTCTGCGTTCTCATTTGGAAACATTTGCGTCAGACATCAGAGACAAACTCTCAGGAGACTGATAGAACGAAGATGATGATCAAATTAGTGAGACGGGAGACGAGAAGAGCAGCAGTTGTGAATGATGAAAGCCAGAGAGAGTGTGTAGGAGGACGAGAGTGAGTGAACGGAGAGAGAGAGGCGTGTGATTGGCTGTTTGACACCTATCCCGCTCTGAAGTGTTTCTCCCGCTCTCCTCCACAGTCATTAGCCTTCTATTAACCCTCCGTCGCTCGCGTGTTCGCCTCGGGTCTGTTCGCGCGCCCTGACGCTCATTTCCACGCCTAAACAACCGCTTTTACACTCCCGGGAGTCGCAGGATTCAGTGTTTTATCTTATTTATTTTTGTAGGAGTTGCACATTATCTCTTCCAGATATTAGAGTTTGAAACAAGCCGTTTGATTGTGTTTTTACTCAAGTGATCATTGAGTGTTGATCATTGATCATTAACGGTACACAAACATGACGGTTCGGTACAGCAGGGGGGAGAAGAATAAACACAAAATTGCTTCTTTTAAACTGTTTTTTTTTTAACAAATGTGTGTGTGTGTTTAATAAATTCTATTATAATTAAAAATTTCTAAAGGATAAAAAAATCTTTCTCGGCTAATGCTGTAAACTATATAGGGAGCTCTTAATTACACATTACTATAAAATGAAAGGTTACATTTAAAACCAGAGCCCAAATGATTAAATTCAGTTGCTATTTATTTTTAGATATAATAAACACTCAAAAAAAGTACTTTAAATTGCACATAAGGCAGGTTTTGCATTAACTTCTAAATCTAATTATAAAGCTAATTTTCTAATCCAATTCATTTTTAAAATATAATCGTTCACACAGTGGCTGTGTCATAACTTGTTTTCATGACCAATGTATCTAAACACATTAAAAATCAAGACAATACTAACAGGTTAAGTGAATATAATGAAAAGGCTAATAAGGTGCATATGTGAAATGCTTCTGTCTAGAGTTCATTTCTCTAGTGATCCTGCCGTCGACACTAAATGCCTGAGGTAAATGTAACGCTACGTGAGATATTATTCTTAAGCTGTTTTATTGATATCTTTCCGCATTTTGAAACACTGATTGAGAGATGTAAACATATCGATCGATCGCCTATCGTAATTCGCCAAAAACAACAACATCCGGAACATGGAGGGGTTTGCAATAGAGATGTTGTCTTATTTAAATGTTACAGCATGTAAATGTGTATCCGTGCGCTGGTCTGTGTCTTCTGAAGCCGCGGCAGAACCGGAGGCTGGTCTGAGCCGCTTTATTCCGCACTGTCGTCTCCGCCGGTTTTAAAATACGTCTCCGGAATATTGACGTTTTCTGCTCGTTCTGCACTTTGCAACAACAGCCTTGTTTCGGCAGAGACTTTTAGCATGTTTCCTATAACAACGTCTGACGCTTACATTTTACGTGGCGTGAGAAAGTCACATAAACCACGCGACATCCGATCAGAGCGGTCAGACTGAAACAGATTTCCAGAATAGGAATTCAAACCACATATGGATGTAGCTTGAAACGAATTTGTAAAAATCGCATTTCGTTTAAATGAGCTAACTCTGATCGGATTTCAATTGGATATGCACAAAAATCTGATTTGGACTGACAGTCTGAACATGTGTTCGTCCCATAGACTGTAAAAAAAAATATGGATGACGCCCCTTCGCTCTCTTCCATTGGTGAGAAGTGAAGCTGCCAGTGTCCCGATATGGCGCTGACATCTTGGGGCTTGAGTCTGCGCAGTAGCGATCTCGGGGCCAGACCTGCGCAGTCGTGAGCAGGAAGTAAAGCCATGAAATCAAGGCCCCGCCCTCACTCTCGGTGTGAAATAATTAATTATAGAAATTTAGATATTAAATTTAAAGCTCCAATCTCCTCAGTCATCCGAAGATCCCGAAAAAAAAGTCTGTTGGTGCTTCAGTGACTACTTCTCTCAGAGAACCTGTCAATCACAGCTGTCAATCATGACGTTACACCACCGTTTTTATAGCATCAAATAACTAACTAAAAACTTATTTTAAAAGCAAACACTTGAATTTACATCAGCGTGATAACTACTACAGTAAATGACAGAAACCACCTTCGGAAAAAAGATATTTGAAGTGTAATTAAATTGTTTAGTTGGTCTCAAGTCCCGTTGAATAACACGGGGAGGCGGGGCTTATGACCTATACTAGGACCAGTCACCGGGGGGGGGGGGCGATCGAGACGCTTTGGCTTCACTTTTCAGGGCTTGTGCGGCACGCTTGGTTCGTCCTGAGACTGTATGCACTGAACCGTGACATCCGTACTGTACGGTTCAGGACGAATACATGTACTGTTACACCCCTACTGAATAATACTTTGCATATTTACTTTCTATGGGTTATTTTAGATCAGTGAAATAGTAATAGTGAAATAATTGTACATAAAGTTAGTATTGCTACACATGCATATGTATGTGATCAGATACCAAATATGAAGGCCAACTATAAATATGCCTGAGACATCATTGATTCAGAAGTTATTTAAGTATATAATGAAATGGATCAAATTTGGGATTTTTTATTATTAGTGAGAGAAAGTGGCTGGAGAAGATGTGCGACAAGTCAAAAATAAAATAAATAAACCGGTATGTGACTCGTGGTGACATGAGAGCGGAGGAGTGCTGTGAAATGGGCAGAATGAGAGCGACAGGGACGAGTACAAATATATCCACAAGTGTCAATCATTGGGCAAAGTGGAGAAAATGACCACTATTGGTGAAATTGGAAGAATAGATGTTGCAGACGCTGTTATCCAATGCTGGAAAACTTCCTCGATCACACCGTTATGGAGACACTTTAGTTATAACGGCCCACGGGACCAGAAATTGATGTCATTTTGGGCCATGTCCTCTGATTGTCCTGGCGTTCATGTTTTTCAAGACTTTTTCCAATATAAACCGGGATGTTTTTTAGTCCACAGCCGTGGAAAGTGCATTGGGAAAAAGGAAAGCTTTTCAGGCACATACCATTTTAAATATGCATGAACACTTATTCAATTCTCACAAAATGAAGGAATCTCATGTTGTGGGCCGTTCGCTATTAATATTTCTCAAACAGGCATGGTGCTTTTGCCAGGATGAAATGGAGAAACTGAAGGATTAATTGACCTCATACGGTCCTGATTTATAAGCAAAAGCATGAATTGTCTGGTTGTAGCTCCTCCTAGAGTCAGACATGCTGTGCATGAGTTATTTGAGTCTGTTTTAGGACTATTTATATTTATGTACAAGAAAATGTCTTTTATCTGACCCTTGAATATACAAGTGCTTTCCTCTGAGTGTGTGTTATTCTGAGGTCTAATCTCACTCTATTATCCGTGTTCAGGAGTGTGCAGGCGAGCCTCTCTTCATGCTGTATTGTGCTATAAAGCAGCAGATGGAAAAGGGTCCCATCGACGCCATCACCGGAGAGGCCAGATACTCCCTCAGTGAGGACAAACTCATCCGACAGCAGATCGACTACAAAACGCTGGTCAGTGGCTCCGAATACTGCAGAAACACAAACTACATCGTGCCATAATTGTCTGTATTGTTTGTTATCAGATTTAAAGTGCCCCGTTATCCTTTTTTGGATATGATCTGTCATGTAGTGTGTAATAAATGTGTTTGTGAATGTAAAAGCTCTGCAAAGTTTCAAAGATCAAAGTGCAGATAAATGGAGTTTTTGTAGATTCTGAACTGAAACGAATCATCCGTAATTCCAGTCTCACTTCCTGATGATCCTGTAGGTTTGCAAGTCATTTGCATAATTCCAGCCTCTGGTCTTGATTGGCTGAACAGCGTCTCTTTGCTCCGCCCTCAAACACTGTAGTTTCTCTGAGACTGGAAGAGTTTGGTTTGTGTTGTTCATGTCGAGAAGACGCTGTTTTCCCATGCCATCGTTACTGTTCGTATCACTGTGATCAAGAGCTGAGATTCAGATATGATAATGAGCTTTTGGTTTATGACCAATCACAGCAGACTTGGCCGTCTGACCAATCAGAGCAGAGCAGCTCTCAGAGAGGCGGAGTTTAGAGAGACTGAATCTTTGACCGAAGCGTTTCAGACACTGAGAGAAAAGAGCTGATGCTGCAGTGGAGATTATGAGGACATTAAAGTGTTTTTGACCTTTGATGCATGTAAACCTGTTGTAGGAGACTCAAAAACAACATTAGGAGCCTTTAAAATAGCATAAATGGGGCACTTTAAGCACTATAATTGTATTCAGCTGTACTTTGTTTCAGTATAGTGTTTGTGTGATGTTTAATCCTCTGTTGTGTCTGCAGACGCTGCACTGCATTAACCCAGAGAACGAGAACGCCGTGGAGGTCACCGTTAAATGCCTGAACTGCGACACCATCACACAGGTCAAAGAGAAACTGCTGGACGCCGTGTTTAAAGGCACTCCGTACTCGCAGCGCCCGAAAGTCGGAGACATGGACCTCGGTACGGAAATAATGAGTGCTGGAAAATCGATCAGGGGTGTGTTTCCCGAAAGCATCGTTAGCCAACTATGGTCGCAAGTTCCGTCGTTATCAGCAGTTCAACGAGTCAGGGTTTCCCGAAACCATCGTTCCAGCGAACATTCGCAAACAGAGTCGTGTGTTTGGAGCGACAGATCTCCACCTGTGGTTAGAAGCAGAGTTTCTCGTTTTTATGACATGTGGACTTAATAAATCCTGATCTTGAGCAGAATAATCAAGCTGACATTCAGTGCAATCTATATCTGTTGTTTAGAATACATACAAATGTCATTTACGTCTTTTAGTTTGTCAAGAGATTTAATGCACTGTTTCTGAAGAGTGTGTATGTGCGAACGAGTCTATGATGGAATCTGGAAATAAAGCAAAATATTAGAATTAGTCCTCAGGTGCCATGTCAATCATTTATAGCAAAACATCTAGCGTTAATTCGATCTCAAACAGATTCATTAACAGTAGTTATTACTCCAACACCTGCGTGACATCATTAACCAACGTGGTTGAATGACCAATTTGCGACAACATGGTTTCGGGAAACATTTGTGACGAGCTAGTTGATTTCTTCAATGATGCATCGTACTATAGTAGTGAAGCAGCGAGTTACGGCGTTGTACGGGAAACACACCTCTGGTTACAAGGCTTTAACAAGTTGCTCAACCACCTTGACTTTAAACCCACCAGCAAATGATCATGAGTAACCAGCTGAGTGTGTAGATTAGCTAGATGACATTTGCTGATGTGTGTTTCTGTGATCAGAGTGGCGGCAGGGTCGCATGGCTCGCATCATTCTCCAGGACGAGGACGTCACCACTAAGATCGACAACGACTGGAAGCGTCTCAACACACTGGCACACTATCAGGTAACCGCAGCTGCACATCTTCTGCCTGGTTACTATGGCAACACCTCTACACCCCGCTGCCCAGTAACCATGGCAACCCCTCAGCAGGTTACTTGGTAACAATTGAAGCATTTTAACACATAGCGCACGATCAAGTAACCATAGCAACACTTCACAAAACATAAGCACAAAAGCAGCGCTGATCAGTGGAGATGCACTGATATAGATATTGATAACTGATCACTATTCTTGTTATGGCTGATGAGTCACAAGAAGAGTCTAGATTTTAGATGTTTATCTTTACAAATGCACAAATTGAACATTGAAGAATTTGACATTTTCATGATGACAAGTTAAAATAAAACTAGATAAAAAAGTTAGTTCAGACAAACTTTGAT
>NC_137131.1:43091902-43094402 GCF_949319135.1 Squalius cephalus
TTATTTGTTCATTCGTTAAAATTACGTTTGATTATGTTCGGAAAGCACATACTCTCTCTCTCCTGCTCAAACACACACACACACACACACACACACAGTAAAATAGTTTAACAACTCAAGCTCTGAAAATCCAGCTTTTAATGTTGTTTATATGTCTATATGTTATTAATATGCTTTAAGACAAACCATGTGCATGTGCGATCTATGAGCTGCTGTGAGTGAGTGGAGGTGGGGCTCATTTGCATATTCATAGAACCGCATATACTAAATGAGGCAAGGGTGTAGAGTTACAATCAAGCCAATTTTCCTTTTTTTCACAAATATGTCTGAACAATATCTTGAGGTGTGGTGACCGTAGAATAAACTCTGAGCCGTTGATTTATTGAAAAATAATGCACACCTGAGGTCTAACGGACACATTACCACCTCAGCTGTGCATTATTTTCTAATTATTCAATGGCCCGTCGTCAATTATTCCTTACTTATTTCAGTTTCTGTTGTTGCCAAGGCAATATTCCATTGCTAGAGTAACAAACTGAAGTATTTATTTACATTTATACAGCGCTTTTCTGGGTCCTCAAAGTAATCAGCATAAATGTTAATGTCTGAGTTTTGTACACAGAAATGAATTAAAATAGTAAAAACGAAATACATTTTTTCACATACGTCTAAAAATAGGTAGTATACAGAATAAATGATGCCGTAAGCATTACAGTAGTAGCCTATTTTATTCTGTAATAGCCTTTCTTTATGAAGTTTCTCTTCGGCATGGTTTTCCTCAGCGCAGTGGTGTTGTGTGTTTGTGTTTCCTCCTAATACGCCAGTCCTCAGTGGGATAAACCCAGCGGTCCACGGCTTCAGACAGACTGAAACATGATGGATATCAAATCCAGAATCTGTGTTTGGCAGTGAGGGAGGAAGAGGGAGAAAAGAAACAGTTTTTACTCTCTGCCCAATTTTGATTTATCACTAGGTTTTTATCACTAGACAATATTGTTTTGGACGATGTCCCTCCCTCTATTATTCACTCTTAATTAATCATTTCTCTCCAGTCTAGTTTCTTTTCAGTCGTACAGTAAAGTCCACATACAATTAAATGTGTCATGTCTCTTCTCATGGTGTCTGAACAGAGAGCATGCTGAGAACCGCCAGCAGTCCCGACAGCCTTCGCTCGCGGACGCCCATGATCACGCCTGACCTGGAGAGCGGGACCAAACTCTGGCACCTGGTGAAGAACCACGACCACATGGACCAGAGGGAGGGCGACCGCGGCAGCAAGATGGTGTCCGAGATCTACCTGACGCGCCTGCTGGCCACCAAGGTGAGGAGAGACACGAGTCATGTCCAAATTACCAAGCGGCAACTTCCGGTCTCTGTCTTGAATCCAACACTGATGTGACTAAAACTGCAGTTCATCCACTGGCCACTAGAGACTGGCTGCAGAAGAGACTCAATCCCATAAACCCCCATGTTAAAATGCCCATCTTTACAGCAGAAAAACACATGTTTGCAGCCTGGTGCAGAAAGTGGTTTTGGTCTATAAAGCTAATTTTACCCTTCATGACGACTGTGAGGGGGGTGAATATTTTTATAACTCATCCGTTTAAATTATATTAAGCCTTAAAGTTCTGCATAATTAAGGGCGTGGCCACTTGAGTGACAGGTGGATTGTCGCTGATGTCACTACTAGCCGCCTGTTAGCATCACGTCACCTCTGCTAATCCGCCTCGCTGCACATTTTCGTTTATCCGGGAGTGACGCGCTGCCAAGATGGCGACGGCCGGCTCCGCCCACTTTGGGCTTCACAAATGCTCTTCAGAAACACTCTTCAGAAACACTACGGGTGACGTCACGCACACTACGCCCATATTTTGTTACAGTCTATGCAAATTACGCACTATACACTATGTACTACTAATGCACTCAACTGTGTAGTGTATGAACTTTTATTTATTTATATACATTTTTAATGCATTTTAATAAGAACAAAACATAATTTACATACAGGAGTGCATATAACCAGACATGTCAGGGGTAAACAAAAGGGGGAAAAAATGAAAGAAAAAAAGAAAGGCAAAAGTAACCGTTATAAAATGGACAGTTATTCCTTGTGAAGCGTAAATTGCTGTAATTTCTTTATGACTTGACTGTGAAATGAAGCAGCATCAATGATGTATGCAGCCGACAGACAGCTATACACTATTATAGTTTATATTCATATTTTTAATTAGCTTTTATTTTTGTTTTTAAGTTTTAGTAATTTGTAATGTGCTTTTGTTTCTTTTTAGTTTCTGTTTCTTTAAAAAAAATTATATTTGTTTTTTAGTAATTTTAGTACTTCACAACTTGCACGTTCTAATTTTCATTCAAATTTCATTCATTGCGTTTTTTATATTTATAATTATTTCAATTACTGAAAACAGTTTTTAATAGTTTTAGTTGACTATAACCACAGTCACATACTTATAATGAGAGAAAATCACTCTCGTTTACTATATAG